>NC_057805.1:15471142-15475642 GCF_018294505.1 Triticum aestivum
CTCTCTCTCTCTCTCTCTCTCTCGTGTTCTTGATATGGCACGGTCTTGATGTATCGCGAGCTTTGCTATTATAGTTGGATCTTATGATGTTTTCCCCCTCTACCTTCTTGTAACGGATTAAGTTTTCCCTTTGAAGTTATCTTATCTGATTGAGTCTTTAAGTATTTGAGAACACTTGATGTATGTCTTGCGTGGGATACCCGTGGCGACAATGGGATATTCTATTGATTCACTTGATGTGTGTTTTGGTGATCAACTTGCGGGTTCCGTGACCTTGGGAATCTATGCATAGGGGTTGGCACACGTTTTTGTCTTGACTTCTGGTAGAAACTTCGGGGCACTCTTTGAAGTTCTTTGTGTTGGTTGAATAGATGAATTCGAGATTGTGTGATGCATATCGTATAATCATACCCGCGGATACTTGAGGTGACATTGGAGTATCTAGGTGACACTAGGGTTTTGGTTGATGTGTGTCTTAAGGTGTTATTTTACTATGAACTCTAGGGTTGTTTGTGACACTTATAGGAATAGCCAAATGGATTGATCGGAAAGAATAACTTTGGACTGACTCTTTGTTGCACGTTGAGGGATTGTTATATGATCTAATTATGTTATCATTGTGGAGATAACTTGCGCTAGTGAAAGTATGAACCCTAGGCCTTGTATCGAAGCATTGCAATACCGTTTTCGCTCACTTTTACCACTTGCTACCTTGCTATTTTTACATTTTCAGATTACAAGAACCTATATCTACCATCCATATTGCACTTGCATCACCATCTCTTCGCCGAACTAGTGCACCTATACAATTTACCATTGTATTGGGTGTGTTGGGGACACAAGAGACCCTAACTTGCAATTGTAGAACTAATTTTTTCTAATTAATTTCTCATTTACATTTTGAAAATTCTTTCAATGACTCTTTGTTATTTGGTTGTAGGGTTGTTTGAGAGAGACCATCTTCATCCTACGCCTCCCACGGATTGATAAACCTTAGGTCATCCACTTGAGGGAAATTTTCTACTGTCCTACAAACCTCTGCACTTGGAGGCCCAACAACGTCTACAAGAAGAAGGTTGCGTAGTAGACATCATTACACACCTTAGGCGAAGCCCTGCGCTGGTAGCATCATCATCACCGTCGCCACGCCGTCGTGCTGATGGAACTCACCCTCGTACTCAACTGGATCAAGAGCACGAGGGACGTCATCAAGCTGAACGTGTGCTGAACGCGGAGGTGCCGTGCGTTCGGTACTTGATCGGTTGGATCGCGAAGAAGTTCGACTACATCAACCGCGTTATTGAAACGCTTCCGCTTTCGGTCTACGAGGGTACATGGACACACTCTCCCCTCTCATTGCTATGCATCACCTAGACAGATCTTGCGTGATCGTAGGATTTTTTTTTGAAATTACCGCGTTCCCCAACACTTGCATAGGTGGGAGGCATTCTCAGGAGCCCGAAGACAGAACTGGCATATTGGGTAAAGAAAGGACTCAGCTTCCGCAAAAGTGATCGATGGAGAAGCTCGCCCCCTTCCGGGGGGGCCCGAGCCATCAGTGAGATACCACTCTGGAAGAGCTCGGATTCTAACCTTGTGTCAGACCCGCGGGGCGGCCACCCTCTTAGAGCCAGACGATCCGCAGTCAGGATCCTATTGTGGAGCAAGATCCAAGAGAACAGTTTGCACTTCTGAGAGGATCGATACGGTCGACTAGAGGGGGGTGAATAGGGCACTACAAAATTTTAATTTTTTTGTCAATTTTAAGGTTTAGCGGATAAATAGGGTTCACTAGATATGCAACTGGGTGAACACAACCTATATGACAATATGACGCTCCCGATTTGACCGTACACTAATCATGCACGCAAATGTGTACGATCAAGATCAGGGACTCACGGGAAGATATCACAACACAACTCTAAAACATAAATAAGTCATACAAGCATCATAATACAAGCCAGGGGCCTCGAGGGCTCGAATACAAGTGCTCGATCACAGACGAGTCAGCGGAAGCAACAATATCTGAGTACAAACATAAGTTAAACAAGTTTGCCTTAAGAAGGCTAGCACAAAAGTAGCAACGATCGAAAAGGCAAGGCCTCCTGCCTGGGACCTCCTAACTACTCCTCGAAGCCGAACTCCATGTAGAATCATCCTCGGGATCTCTAGCTCCTGGACTCCAGCATCTGGTTGCGACAATCAGGTATAGAAAGGGGAAAAGAGGGAGAAAAGCAACCATGAGTACTCATCCAAAGTACTGGCAAGCAAGGAGCTACACTACATATGCATGGGTATATGTGTAAAGGGGTATATCAGTAGACTGAACTGCAGAATGCCAGAATAAGAGGGGGATAGCTAATCCTGTCGAAGACTACGCTTCTGGCAGCCTCCATCTTGCAGCATGTAGAAGAGAGTAGAGTGAAGTCCTCCAAGTAGCATCGCATAGCATAATCCTACCCGGCGATCCCCTCCTCGTCGCCCTGTTAGAGAGCGATCACCGGGTTGCATCTGGCACTTGGAAGGGTGTATTTTATTCAGTATCCGGTTCTAGTTGTCACAAGGTCAAGGTACAACTCCGGGTCGTCCTTTTACCGAGGGACATGGCTATTCGAATAGATAAACTTCCCTGCAGGGGTGCACCACATAACCCAACACGCTTGATCCCATTCGGCCGGACACACTTTCCTGGGTCATGCCCGGCCTCGGAAGATCAACACGTCGCAGCCCCACCTAAGCACAACAGAGCGGTCAGCACGCCGGTCTAATCCTAAGCGCACAGGGGTCTGGGCCCATCGCCCATAGCACACATGCACGTTGCGAACGCGGCCGCGAGCAGACCTAGCAACCCACACGATCACGGCGGTTACGTCAACGCGGTCCAACACGGCGTGCGCCACTCAGTCGCTGACGTCAAGAAGGCTTCGGCTGATACCACGACGCCGGGATACCCATAACTACTCCCGCGTAGATGGTTAGTGCGTATAGACCAAATGGCCAGACTTAGATCAAATACCAAGATCTCGTTAAGCGTGTTAAGTATCCGCGAACGCCGACCAGGGCCAGGCCCACCCCTCTCCTAGGTGGTCTCAACCTGCCCTGTCGCTCCGCCATAAAGTAACAGTCGGGGGCCGTCAGGAACCCAGGCCCACCTCTACCGGGATGGAGCCACCTGTCCTTTCATCCCCCTCATCAGAATCACTTGCGGGTACTCCTCGAGCCGACCCGACTTTAGTTACCACATGTGTCATGTATATAATGTATATAGGATATACCCGTGATCACCTCCCGAAGTGATCACGGCCCAGTAGTATAGCATGGCAGACGGACAAGAGTGTAGGGCCACTGATGGAACACTAGCATCCTATACTAAGCAGTAGGATAGCAGGTAAGGGTAACAACTGTAGCAACAATGTCAGGCTATGCATCAGGATAGGATTAACGGAAAGCAGTAACATGCTACACTACTCTAATGCAAGCAGTATAGAGAAGACTAGGCGATATCTGGTGATCAAGGGGGGGGGGCTTGCCTGGTTGCTCAGACAAGAAGGAGGGGTCGTCGTCGACGTAGTCGATCAGAGGGGCATCAACAGCGACCTCGGGGTCTACCGGAGAGAAGAGGGGGAAGAAACAGTAAATACATAGCAAGCAAGTGCATAACAAGACATAACATGGCAAAACGCATCGCTAGGAGTGTTCTAACGCAGGGATAGGTGATACCGGCGAAGGGGGAAAACATCCGGGAAAGTATCCCGAGTGTTTCGAGTTTTTGGACAGATGAACCGGAGGGGGAAGGTTACAGGTTTGCTATGCTAGGTACGCGTGGTGGACGAACGAGCTGCGTATCCGGAATCGTCTCGTCGTTCTGAGCAACTTTCATGTAGAAAACATTTTCATCGGAGTTACGGTTTATTTTATATTAATTTTAAAAGATTTTAATAATATTCTGGAATTAATTTAATGGTTAGATTCGAATTATCCAGAATAGTGACCGGTGATGCCATCATGACAACACCATGACGTCAGCAGGTCAACTGACCTGTTGACCGGTCAACCCTAACAAATGGGCCCGTTGACTAGGTCAACTACACAGTCAGCAGGTTCAGTCAACAGTCAACAGTCCTATTGACTTGGTCAATCTTATGCGTGGGTCCCACTGTCATAGGCTCAACACTAACTAACGTTTAACGTATAATTAGTAGATTAATTAGAGTTAATTAGTTAACTAATCAGAGTTGATTAAGTTAATTAATTGTTTAATTAATTAGTTTTTCTTTTCTTTTGTTTGTTTTTTATCTCTTTTTTTTAACAAGGCTGGGCCCCTCTGGTCATTGACCCAGCCCATCCGGGGCGGGTAAACGGGCGCTGGGCGCCGTGTTATCGGGCGGAGCCCTGGGGTGCGGGTATGGCCGGAGTGGAGTCCCCGGGGCGCTGGACGCCGGAGCGAGCGGGGAGCGGCGAGCTGGGCGGCGGCGTCGCGGGCGCGGACGGCCGGCGCGG
>NC_057805.1:15476051-15483499 GCF_018294505.1 Triticum aestivum
TGGGGCGGCGCCGGCGAGGTCCAGCGAGCGCCTGGCGTCGCCGGGGCGGCGGGGTAGGTAGCGGGGCGCCGCGGTCGTTGCCCCGATCCAGATGGGATCGGGGAGTGGGGGAGCGAGGGAGTGGGGAGGTGGGGGTTAGGGTTTCTGTTGGGGTGGGGATAAGGGGAGTGGGGTGGCCGGTTGGGCCTGGTGGGCCGGTCGGGTGGCCGTGCGGCCTGGAGGCCTGCTGGGCCGGTTGGTCCAGCGTGGTGGGGGGGTTTGTTTCCTTTTTCTTTTTTTATTTATCTTTTCTTTTTTGGTTCTATTTAATTTTGTTTTATAAATTATAAATATTGCACTATAATTAGTGGTTTAAAATATGTCACTACCACAAAAGTTTGGCAACTTTAATTAAATTAGTTAGAATATTTTTCTATTAAAAAGGTATTTAAATAATAGTTTAAGCCACTGATTTAATTGCTTTAGTGTATTCAAATTCTTTATAAAAAAATGATTTCTCCAACAATATCACTTATGAATTATTTGTCATAGTTTGTACTTTTTAGTTTTGATTTTTGAAAACTTTAAATTTTGACTTTGATTTAAATTTGAATATGAACCGGCTTTGACTCGAGTGAGATTAGCAACAGTAATGATGGTGACCTGGCATCATTAGCAGAGGATTACTGTAGCTTAATTATCCGGGCGTCACAATTCTCCTCCACTACAAGAAATCTCGTCCCGAGATTTAAGAGGTAGAGCAAGGGGGAAAGGTCTGGTTACGATATTCTAATGAATCTTCTCGGTCTTGGGTGCCCTTCTCGAAAAAGTTGAATCCTATTGTTGATGTCTTCATTTCTCTGCTTTAGGTCATCATGATGAAGTCTTCATCCTTTCTTCTGGGGTCTCATCGTACTTATGAAAAATAAATGATAAGGGGTATCTTCAGAAGAATTGACCTCTACAAGGTCACGTATCTGGTAGAGAACATCAGGCAGGGTGGCGAATAGTAACTCTCGAATTGAAACTTAAGAAATTATCGAGAGCAAGGTAAGGAGGTGCAAAATAGAAGTTTCAAGCGCTTAGACAATCGCTCGTTGCCTAAAACGAAGTGTGAAAGGGGTTCAGAGCAATGGGAATGAGTATTGCGTCTGATACCATAATAGATCACTAGGCAGGTGGCCCGTGAATTACATACGAAGTCAAGCGCGAGGAATAACTTTGACAATAGGTTGTACAGGAGAGTTAGGTTTCGATCCTGTGGAACTGTGGGTTATGGGCCCACCATGTGGGTTTAAAGTAGGAAAGGCGCTGACGTCTTGCACGGTTATGCTAGCAAGGCATGGCAGGGAATAGCTTGTCGGTTATCTCGGCAACAACGTCAGTACCAAGGGCGAGGGACGAAAAGAACCATTTTCCTGCTCGTGGAACGAGGCAGACCATTAGGCAAGGTTCTCGTCCATTGGTGGCTACCGGAATGTCATCAACAATAGTATTAGGGTCTTGCTGACAGAATTGTACACCGAGGTCTTTACATAAGCAGACGAATATTACTGCTTAGATCATATAGATCACAAGAAACGTTAAACCAACCAATTGATAGGAAAATATGATTATCAGATTAAACAGAACAATGGAAAGGAAAATGTGTTTAAACACATATTTCAAGGGTATATCCTTCCCAAGGACAAGCAGAGCATGATATCCATGACAGGATATAATGTAGAAAACTCTTTAGGTAGGGGAGAGAAATTTCATGACATTACCCATACAACGGTGTTTGGATAATTGAGCAGGAAACATTTAGCATTGGGCTTCAAATGTTCTTGTTGAAAACTAGAGTACCATAGACATGCTTCGAGATAGCATTGACATGGTCATCAGGTGAAGATCAGACTTTGGAAACCCAAAGGATTCATCGGAAACAACTTATAGTATAAGCCTTACAGTTTCCTCATGGAAGAATGGATAACCTTGCTGAAGAGGAATCTATAACAATAGGGCCTCCGGCCAGGTGTGCTAAGCATGACATCACCTTACTGGGTCATATAAATACCAACATTATAACTCTTGGAAAAATGTTCGAACCATCATATCTGATCGAGATTCAGATCTGATTGGTGTTAGGATACCTCAGACTCAGGATGCCTAAAAAGAAAAGGTGCAAACCAAATTGACGAGACGACATTGTAAGATTCTCGGGAAATGATCAATGGAAGCGATTTCCGAAACAAGAGTTCACCATTAAACCAAGGAGAGGATGAGGAGGTGGCTGATGGACTCAACGACAATCTATCGAGATTTCCAAAAGATAGATTTCCACAATCATGTGAACAAAGAGATAACATTTGTCAGATCAAATGATATAAGGAGATATGCTCGAGGAAAACATACCCAATTTAAACATTGGTTGAAAGGTGCATCCGAAATATGGGCTTAGGTAGCATGACCGATGTTATAATGGTGATTCGATAACCAATGATCTAAGAATGAAATGTCGCCCATTAACTTCAAAGCAATAGGGTTGCTAGAAGGAAAGAATCCAAACAACACCGTTCACTTGTTGGAAGCAACACGGGGACCAAGAAAGAACGGTGATGGTGAGAAGTATCACTATACCAAGAATTCTTAAGAGGTGGAGTAATCCTCATGACATTCTTGATATAAAAAATGGTAATACTCCAAGGTAAAGAAGAAGAAATGTTGGATAGCAAGGAACTCAAGGTATAACACAGAACACGGACAAGTTTGTGTTGGAGGGAAGGCAATAATGTGGTCGATGACAACACAAATCATCAAGGGCAAGGATGGTAATTCTCACCATGAATTTGATTGATATTCTGGAAGAGCTCAGAATGTTGATGATGATCACGACACATTTGTCGAGAGATTACCTGAAGATGTAATCGATCGGCGATGACATCAAGTCAAAGGAATGATGAAGCGAAAGGTTATTGGAACCACGGGTACGACACAAACTCGAGACCAAGCTTGCGGTTCAAGGCGAAATGATATGATGAGGAAGATCGACGTAAGCTTAGCTCATCATCGAAAATTTTGCTCCGGGAAGAAGGACCAGGTAGGACAGTTACAATTTAGCACGATAAGGATATAGCCAATCAGGCTAGGAATGACTTGAAGGATTATTAAACTCATAAGCAACAAAAATTACTTAGAGATATCATCGGAGCGCGGAATCGATTCACTTATCGATGTTCTCGGTTGACGACAACCCAGAACCCGTGGAGTCACTATGACAGGGAAGGTACTACTTCATCAGAAATTCATAAGATATATCCTCGAGATACCATGGGGGTAATACAAGAAAGCAGATCAAAAATAGAGGTTGGGGGCAGGCGTATTGATCTGCAGAAGGCAAGTCTCTAACTTGTCCGAGAAATGGAATCAAGAAGAAAATATGGTCGGAACCACGGTTGCAAAAGACCAATTCACAGATACCAGATGATAGTTATCAAGGAAATAGTTATTATTACAAGAAGCTTCCATGATAGGATCTACATCGTGTCCATGGGCATGAACACAAAGTTCAAGGTCGACTCCCACTTCTTTAATGCATAACCTTTCATTCACTTCTCGCCTTCAACGAAGTTGTGGTGTTGAAATTTTATCTGACATAACACCAGTAGAGTATGACCCGTAGTAGTTTCCGGGTTCACACAGATTAGAAAAGGCATATGTCCAACCCATCGGGGCCTCTTAGGAACATATACCACAAACTTCAGGAGTAATTATCACCAGCTCAAAAGCAGAGCATGGTTGGCCAAATCAGAGAATAGGATTTACCAATGGCATTACGTATCAGAGAAAGAACTTCTTGAGGTTTTTGTATACGAAAGACATTGTTGGATGATAATACAACAAAGGATCTGACGGTCCATAAGGGGCTGATGTGAGCATCAGCACACGATCAGAGGACGAAAAAAAGCAAAGGCTTTGGATTATAGAATCAATTGACTAATTCAAAGCTCAAAGGCAAAGGAATTGAGATTTCCAAATCAAGGGAACAGGAGCAAGGGCTCTGATTAAACATGGATAAGTCGAGTAGGCTTAGTGGAATAATCGATGGCAATTTGATTGGTCCAGATCCAGCTCATGTTTAAAATGACGTCTAAGCCGGAAAGATGAATTCTAGGATTCGTCTAAGGATTGCAAGCAATCACAACATATTGAATCAACGGACTCAAAACGATAATGACAAAGGATGCAAATAAGATTACTAGACTTATGGGATTAACCATAATGCAACCAAGTAAGAATTTCAAGAACAACATGCTGCTGAGGATTTTCGAAAGATCGAATAGTATTTTGAAAACTTTTGTGAAACAGACGAACAACTGGGGAGAAACAAATTCTTGATATGTGTGAGGATTAATTTGTAGGTATATTCAGGCGAGAAGAAACTGCAAGGCAGTAGACACAAAGGATTCTCAGAACAACGACGAGTATTTCGGGGTATCTTGTAATAACAAGACCAACATTGGGATGAATGTAAGAACGACAACCGCATGTAGTTATCCATAAGGGTTAACGGTGGAAGGGGATTTGCAAACGCGATGAACACAAGTTCTCGGGTTAACAGCGGACAGTATCTTCAGGGTCTTCTGGTGCATCAAGCGATCATCTATATCAAGTGGCTCTCCGGGAGGAAGTAGTTACGAGAACCTAGAGTTAGAATTAGTAAAATCATTTAACCCGAGTAGAAGAGAGATAAGAGTCCCAGAGTATAGACGAGGAATAAAAGATCCTAATACCACCCAATGGCAACGTGGGCCCGTAAGGCACACAGCCATGTTAGTAAAGAGTTCTGCAATGTCTAAACTCGACTTCGGCCAAGGAGTGTGGAAGGGGGATCCCTACAGGCAGTTGGCTCTGATACCAACTTGTGACGCCCCCGATTTGACCGTACACTAATCATGCACGCAAATGTGTACGATCAAGATCAGGGACTCACGGGAAGATATCACAACACAACTCTAAAACATAAATAAGTCATACAAGCATCATAATACAAGCCAAGGGCCTCGAGGGCTCGAATACAAGTGCTCGATCACAGACGAGTCAGCGGAAGCAACAATATTTGAGTACAGACATAAGTTAAACAAGTTTGCCTTAAGAAGGCTAGCACAAAAGTAGCAACGATCGAAAAGGCAAGGCCTCCTGCCTGGGACCTCCTAACTACTCCTCGAAGCCGAACTCCATGTAGAATCATCCTCGGGATCTCTAGCTCCTGGACTCCAGCATCTGGTTGCGACAATCAGGTATAGAAAGGGGAAAAGAGGGAGAAAAGCAACCGTGAGTACTCATCCAAAGTACTGGCAAGCAAGGAGCTACACTACATATGCATGGGTATATGTGTAAAGGGGTATATCAGTAGACTGAACTGCAGAATGCCAGAATAAGAGGGGGATAGCTAATCCTGTCGAAGACTACGCTTCTGGCAGCCTCCATCTTGCAGCATGTAGAAGAGAGTAGAGTGAAGTCCTCCAAGTAGCATCGCATAGCATAATCCTACCCGGCGATCCCCTCCTCGTCGCCCTGTTAGAGAGCGATCACCGGGTTGTATCTGGCACTTGGAAGGGTGTATTTTATTCAGTATCCGGTTCTAGTTGTCATAAGGTCAAGGTACAACTCCGGGTCGTTCTTTTACCGAGGGACACGGCTATTCGAATAGATAAATTTCCCTGCAGGGGTGCACCACATAACCCAACACGCTTGATCCCATTCGGCCGGACACACTTTCCTGGGTCATGCCCGGCCTCGGAAGATCAACACGTCGCAGCCCCACCTAAGCACAACAGAGCGGTCAGCACGCCGGTCTAATCCTAAGCGCATAGGGGTCTGGGCCCATCGCCCATAGCACACATGCACGTTGCGAACGCGGCCGCGAGCAGACCTAGCAACCCACACGATCACGGCGGTTACGTCAACGCGGTCCAACACGGCGCGCGCCACTCAGTCGCTGACGTCAAGAAGGCTTCGGCTGATACCACGACGCCGGGATACCCATAACTACTCCCGCGTAGATGGTTAGTGCGTATAGACCAAATGGCCAGACTCAGATCAAATACCAAGATCTCGTTAAGCGTGTTAAGTATCCGCGAACGCCGACCAGGGCCAGGCCCACCCCTCTCCTAGGTGGTCTCAACCTGCCCTGTCGCTCCGCCATAAAGTAACAGTCGGGGGCCGTCAGGAACCCAGGCCCACCTCTACCGGGATGGAGCCACCTGTCCTTTCAGCCCCCTCATCAGAATCACTTGCGGGTACTCCTCGAGCCGACCCGACTTTAGTTACCACATGTGTCATGTATATAATGTATATAGGATATACCTGTGATCACCTCCCGAAGTGATCACGGCCCAGTAGTATAGCATGGCAGACGAACAAGAGTGTAGGGCCACTGATGGAACACTAGCATCCTATACTAAGCAGTAGGATAGCAGGTAAGGGTAACAACTGTAGCAACAATGTCAGGCTATGCATCAGGATAGGATTAACGGAAAGCAGTAACATGCTACACTACTCTAATGCAAGCAGTATAGAGAAGACTAGGCGATATCTGGTGATCAAGGGGGGGGGGCTTGCCTGGTTGCTCAGACAAGAAGGAGGGGTCGTCGTCGACGTAGTCGATCAGAGGGGCATCAGCAGCGACCTCGGGGTCTACCGGAGAGAAGAGGGGGAAGAAACAGTAAATACATAGCAAGCAAGTGCATAACAAGACATAACATGGCAAAACGCATCGCTAGGAGTGTTCTAACGCAGGGATAGGTGATACCGGCGAAGGGGGAAAACATCCGGGAAAGTATCCCCAGTGTTTCGAGTTTTTGGACAGATGAACCGGAGGGGGAAGGTTACAGGTTTGCTATGCTAGGGACGTGTGGTGGACGAACGAGCCATCATGACAACACCATGACGTCAGCAGGTCAACTGACCTGTTGACCGGTCAACCCTAACAGATGGGTCCGTTCACTGGGTCAACTACACAGTCAGCAGGTTCAGTCAACAGTCCTATTGACTTGGTCAATCTTACGCGTGGGTCCCACTGTCATAGGCTCAACACTAACTAACGTTTAACATATAATTAGTAGATTAATTAGAGTTAATTAGTTAACTAATTAGAGTTGATTAAGTTAATTAATTGTTTAATTAATTAATTAGTTTTTCTTTTCTTTTGTTTGTTTTTTTACCTCTTTTTTTTAACAATGCTGGGCCCCTCTGGTCATTGACCCAGCCCATCCGGGGCGGGTAAACGGGCGCTGGGCGCCGTGTTATCGGGCGGAGCCCTGGGGTGCGGGTATGGCCGGAGTGGAGTCCCCGGGGCGCTGGACGCCGGAGCGAGCGGGGAGCGGCGAGCTGGGCGGCGGTGTCGCGGGCGCGGACGGCCGGCGCGGCCGTGACTTAGCGGGGCGAGCTGTAGCAGGGAGCTACGCGGGGCAGGGCACGCGAGCGGG
>NC_057805.1:15483931-15563429 GCF_018294505.1 Triticum aestivum
GGACGGCGTCGTGGTGGTGGCGACGTAGCTCGAGGGGGGCCAGCGGGGAAGAAGCGATGGGGCGGCGCCGGCGAGGTCCAGCGAGCGCCTGGCGTCGCCGGGGCGGCGGGGTAGGTAGCGGGGCGCCGCAGTCGTTGCCCCGATCCAGATGGGATCGGGGAGTGGGGGAGCGAGGGAGTGGGGAGGTGGGGGTTAGGGTTTCTGTCGGGGTGGGGATAAGGGGAGTGGGGTGGCCGGTTGGGCCTGGTGGGCCGGTCGGGTGGCCGTGCGGCCTGGAGGCCTGCTGGGCCGGTTGGTCCAGCGTGGGGGGGTTGTTTCCTTTTTCTTTTTTTATTTATTTTTTCTTTTTTTGGTTCTATTTAATTTTGTTTTATAAATTATAAATATTGCACTATAATTAGTGGTTTAAAATATGTCACTACCACAAAAGTTTGGCAACTTTAATTAAATTAGTTAGAATATTTTTCTATTAAAAAGGTATTTAAATAATAGTTTAAGCCTCTGATTTAATTGCTTTAGTGTATTCAAATTATTTATAAAAAATGATTTCTCCAACAATATTACTTATGAATTATTTGTCATAAGTAAACCCGGACGGAGGGAGTACCATTGATGACTAACTATAACTAGTACAGCTAATGATAGAATGTATCAGTTGGGCAGACTGAGCTTTGTACTATGCAGAAAACGGGAGGGCTAACATTCTACCATTGATGATTACAAAAATGTAGAAAACGGGAGCGTTTCGTTAATATACCAGCATTCTTCAGCAAAGAGAGTACACTGCTTTTACAGCGGCTTGGTATGCTACCGACCACAGTAGGCGAGAATGGTGCAACAAATGTAGTGCCCAAGGATGGACTTCTCAGCACCGGTAAACTGCTTGGTGATTTAGCTACATTTGTTGGCGCTGGAGATAAACCTGTAACGCGTCATGAAATTAAAAGTTGCATCAGGTAGCAGGCATTTAGATGCATTAAAAAGAAGCGACGCGGCATAATCTAATCTAATATACACATGAGACCTGTACTGATCGAACCCCATAGTTTGCTAATTTAACTTGTAAGTATTTGACACATAGCACCCACGAATTTTGCAAAGCCAGCAACCCATGAATTTTGCAAAGCCAATCTAAACCTTTTCTAGACCAGTTCTACAGAAGGTGAACTTAGGACAAGGTCTTAACATGACATTTTCTCTGTTTTTTCAAATGAACTGAACTGTAACCACCCACAAAGTCCTGTCATTTCTACAGAACGCTGGCAAATAACTGAATCAGCTATGTCAAAACCCTTCTCTTGGGATATATGGTGCCAGATACCTAATCAACCATGCCAAAAAAAAGGTTTCCTTGGCATGCATTGGTGCAAGATACTGAATCAGGCAAAAAGGGCTTTCTTTAGGAAACGTCTGTGCAAGATCCGGTGATTTTCACCAATAGAAAACATGGTTTTGTGTGGCTTGAGACAAATTACCTGGAAGAAGAGCCAAGTTTCGAGCTGGACCTTGGGTAAGGTTGGGCTCTGGGAGGATGGAACCGCCATCAGCCTGCTCCCTGTGGAGCCTCCCCTGCTGGCTCCCTAGCCAAGCGAGATGCGCCCTTCTTCTCACACCACTCATCCAAGCTCTGGATGGCTTCATGACGACCCCTCTCACGCGGCCTCCTCCCAATCTGGAAGGAAGCTCTCTGCTGCCCCCGCGTTCCCAACTTTGGCCAGAAACCCTCACCCCGCCGTCGACTTACAAAATCTGACCAGGGTTTCGGGGAGGAAGAGGCTTGATATGGTGGTGCGCTCGGCTTTACTGGACTAAATCAGGCCGTTGGGTTGGAATTGGGCCGGCCCCAATCGTTGTTGTTGGGTTTGGTTTTCTTGGCTACAGGTAGCCCATGGAATGTTATCGTGGGCCAAACCAGGGAGTGAGTCGTAAAAATGGCTATGTCCGAAAATTACAACATGAACATAGTCGGCATGAAGTTAAGCTTATTATTCAAATGACTTTGTCGCACGAGAATCTAATAAGTATAAATCACATAATATCAATCACATATTATCTGAATTCATCCCCTGTTTAGTTTTGAAATCCCATTATCACTGACCAATTGACGGTGTTTACGTATCATCTTCTGAGTAGTAAGGACCGACGCATCATTGTAACTTCTAGACTAAAATTCCACAATCATGATGGAATAAACGACATTTCAATCATAAGCAGATAAAAGTTGCATGACTCCATCGAATTCAAGCAAAGCAAAAGAGTAACTGTAAGGACACCTTTGTTCAACTTCCACGTGCACTTCCCCCTTGAAGATAGTATCAAAGATATGAAATCTGCATCATTGCTCAAGTGAAATTTGTAAATATACTTCATCACAAAGTAGCAAAGCCAAATATGAACTAGTAACGCATAGGAGCACATGAACGGAACTAAGAAAAAAATGGAGGACCAAATGACAAGAATTAAGTCTAAGCAGTTGCCAAATAAAGACCCCTACTAATTTCTATTAAACAATTGGTACTAATTAGAGGATTTCATCAAGTGTTCTCGGCTCCCACTAGCTCCCCATTGCCTTCAGCATATCCAAGAAAAATTGGTTAAGTTGAAAACTTAAAAACTCTAAACAAATCGTATATATGAGTGCTAGTTTTTCTTTGGAAAAAACATGCAAATAATGACATCAACTTGACAAAAATTCAGGAGCCGTGCAAATATAGTTTTGACAAAGTTTTCATATTATATTTTAGCCGACTGTCATTAGAGCATCTACAAATGGAGCCCCCGTACCACCCTAAACGTACGGGCGGCCTGCCCGGTCACTGCCAGAACAGGAAAATGGCACCCAACCGGACCCAGCAAACCCAGCCCAAATGCTCGGTATGACTGGCACCCGGACACATCCGCTGACGTTTGGGGGGCTCAAATTGGTGTGTGTGGTTGTAGATGCTCTTACTCACCGAATACTCATCTGGTTTGGTAAGGAAGTTCGTCCCAATGGAGCTTTGCAAGTGCCACATGAATGTTCACCAGATCTCACTTGTTGCGCCGTGAATGTAATCTACATGCCAAATGGAAAAAAAATGATCAAGGAGTCAAAACAAAGTTATTCACTACACTGACCCTCCTATAAGCAGTTTATGACATATATATACAATTACAAGTAGACAAAATACATATTATGAAACTACTTTTCATGATGAATCGGGTAGAAATTAAACCTTGTACTGCAAAACTATTGACAGTCAAAGTTAAGAGATTTGCCTTGGGATAAACCTTAAAACTACTTTATGTTTGTGATGAGAGATGCTTTGAACATGATGAAAGTGCTACCATCCTATGTAAGCCCGGATTATTGTCCCGTGAAAAGAAATATTCTCTTACGATAGGTCTATGGGTGCAAGTAACGTTACTACATGCCGTCCTGGAGTAGAATTGCCCTGGTACACAAGCTTTATTTATTTGATTAAATAAACAGATTAGAATTTACTTTGGCACACATAGGGACAAGAAACAAACTGTCAACCAATCCAGTCTATCTCAGTCCAGATATTATGCATCACTCAATCTGCGCTTGCAGACTTGAAAGGTACGATAGTACAATTTAGAGTCTTGCATTGGCAAATCCCACCGTGACAAAAGAAAGTATTTAAACGCTACAATGATTATCACCCTTCAAAATCATTTGTAAAAAGAACAAGATAAGAAAAAATACAAAGCATAAATCGTCTCCATCGAAAATTGGTCCAAAAATCAAAAACGACTTATTCTTCCTCCTCCCTTCTCCACTAAAAAATATGCGTAATCCTTCTGTACAATACCGTTTCTTTTTCTAATGAAAAGATCCATCTACCATTATCAAAATCTATACGAGAATTTTAAGAAGAAAAATGACCCCGATGTTTCCTTGGGTTAAAAAAGAAGAAGAAGAAAACAGATCGGTTGCATCTCACACTTTAACAAGCATCTGACACATCTGGTAATATCCTGCCACCGCTGGTAACAGGCTAGGGAGGGCGTAGGGGAGTAAAGTCTATTTTAAACCCTGAACTCGTACGCCTCGTCGGTTTTAAACCCCAAACTCCAAATCCCTGAAATCCACACCCCCAACTCTCCAATCCCGGTCGTTTTCGCCCTTGTTGCCGTATCCAAACGTGGGAAGGATGGGATTGCTGACTCAGCAAGCATTGTGGGTCCCGCCCGGTCGCTGGAGAGGCTAAGTGGTTGAGCCGGACCAGCTCGTTCCGCTCCTCGCTCACTTTTCCCCTTCCCCTGTTCTCGCGACGCATCACCTTCTCCTGCGGCGGCAATGGCGATGCAGAGTGACTGATCGCGGCGGCCTCGGACGACCGCGCCGACGGCAAAGGAGCAGGTGCGTCCTACTGTTCAGTCCTGAATCATCTGTGGTCTTTGTTTCTTCTCTCCCCGAGTTAGGTTTAGGGTTTTACAGGGGCGACAGGGGCGAAAGGTGGGGTTTTGGGGTGGGCTAGGGGGATTTGTCGCCCGTTTAATCTCATGTTTTTGGGGCAGTAACTTATACATAGATGGATACATCATATGCATTGTAGGTTTATTCGATTATGTAGGCTTTTTAATCGATTTTGTACTAGGTGAAAGGTGGGGTTTGGGGGGTATGCTCTGAATGTGTTTGTATGTTCTGAATGTGTCAATTCATGGACTAAATCATGTAGGCTCTGTATAATTGATCTGCAGTAGGTTTGTTTTTCTGAAAATATAAACTGCAGTGAATGTGTTTGTTTCTTGTACAGTAGGTTTCTGAATGTGAATATTTATCTGAATGTGTGTGTTTCATTAGCACAGTAGGTCTCTGCAGTGTACTTACTGAATGTAAATATTGCAGTGTACAGGTTTTGCTGTTTCAAACCATGGATCCAGCAGAGGTTCTGCAAGTCAGGTTTAATTATGGGGGACAGTTCATCCATATTGGCCCATCCCTTGATTATGTTGGGGGAGATACTGCAATGTCAGTGATTGAGAGGGATAAGTTGTCATTGCCAGAGGTGAAAGGATTTTTAGCTGATCATTTAACTGTTAAAGAGAGTATGAAGTTATATTTTCTTATGCCTGGGAGAGAGCTAGTGAATGGACTAATGTTTTTGCATACTGATGAAGCTTGTATGAAGATGTTAGACCATATTACTGATGCAGGGGTTGCTGATATATTTGTGGAGTACAATGGTGAGCAAGATGAACCAGAGAAAGATTCTAGTGGCTCTGACTTTTAAGATGAACTGCATGATCTGATGGACAATGAGGATGAACCAGATGTTGTTATCACTGCAGAAGGAGAAGATATTGTCCAAAGTATTGTGCAGCCAGAGCATGACATTTTGGAACATATCCTGGTTCCTAATGAAGGTGGTGTAGTTACTGAAATTATAAGCAGCCCTATGAAGCACAATATCAGAGTTGATGCTCTATCCCAAGGATCTCAAGTTATCAATCCATCACAGCCAATTGCTGCAAGCCAGACCATAGCTCCAATTCCTGAAAATGCAGATAAATGTTCAGAGTCTGAAGATTCAGATGATCCTGAATATGTGGCACATACTGATGACAGTGGGGAGGAATCAGAGGTAGTGGAGTTGAGGAAACATGCTAGAAAATTCAAGAAGAAGATGAAAGCTTCAGAAGTATGGTTTGCAAAGGAGTCTACTGATCCAGTACCTATTGAGCTAATAGCAAAAGTGGAAGAAGCAGTACATGACATGGAGTTTGAGTCATCTGATGAGGACTACTCTTATGATGAAGATGAAGATGAAGATGGTCAGTTTGTTAGGAGGAAGAGCCAGTTTGTTAGGTTTAACCCTGATTCAGAAATTCCACATTTTAGTTTGGGAATGGTTTTCAAAAGCAAGAACCAGTTGGTGAAAGCACTAAAGAGGTATGGGCTTGCAACCAAAAGGAGCATATCTTTCCTAAAATCTGAAGAGCAAAGGTTAAGACCTAAATGTGACTGGCCTGGTTGCCCCTGGATGTTGTATGCTGCAAAGGCAAGTAGATGTTCTAGGTTTCAGATAATCACTTATGAAGATGAACACAATTGTGCACAGAACAGAGAGAACAAACTTGTTACTGCAAAAGTGATTGCAAAGAGATATGAGCACATTATCCTAGCAAATCCACTATGGAAAATTGACAGCATTAAAGCCACAGTGCTCAAAGACATGTTTGCTGATGTGTCAGTTTCAAAATGCAAGGCAGCAAAGAAAATTGTGTTGGATAAGCTCTTGTGTGGGATGAAAAGTGAGTACACAAAAGTCTTTGATTACCAACTAGAACTTCTTAGGAGCAACCCTGGCAGTACAGTGGCTATTACCTTAGATCCAACAAATATGGAATTAAATATATTTCAACAATTCTATGTTTGCTTTGATGCAATGAAGCAAGGGTTCAAAGCAGGGTGCAGGAGAGTGATTGGACTAGACGGATGCTTTTTTAAGGGAGCATGTCAAGGTGAACTATTGGTTGCCATTGCTAGGGATGCTAACAATCAGATGTACCCAGTAGCATGGGCTGTGGTGGAGAAAGAGATCAATGATAGCTGGAAGTGGTTCATTGCACTCTTAATCAGGGACTTGGATATCAATGACCAAGGAGAAGGATGGGTCTTCATTTCTGACCAAAAGAAGGTACATTTGTTTACTAATGCAAACTTAGTTACTAGTACATGCAAACTTATGTAGCTTTTCACTCTTTTTAGGGCTTGATCAATAGCATGAGGGACTATTTGCCTAAGGCTGAGCACAGGATGTGTGCAAGGCACATATATGCCAACTGGAGGAAGAAACACAAGGACCATGAATACCAAAAGAGATTCTGGGCAGTTGCTAAGGCTGGTAACAGGGAGGATTTTAATTACAACAAGGCCAAGCTTGCTCAACTAACTCCTGAAGGTGCAAAGGATATCATGAGGACAGAGCCAAAGCATTGGGCTAGGGCTTTTTTCCCACCTGGAGCAAACTGTGAATCAGTTGACAATAATCTCTGTGAGTCATTTAACAATGCCATCATAGAATCGAGGTTCTATCCAATTATTACACAACAGGAAATGATAAGGAAGAAGATGCTTGTTAGAGTGCAAGAGCAGAGAGCCAAAGGGGCAAAGTGGAAGGGAAAAATTTGCCCAAGTATTTTGAAGAAACTGCAAGTCAGTATTAAAATGACACAGTACATTGAGGTGCTCTGGAATGGCAAGGAGGGATTTGAGGTGAGGCACATGAAAGGCAGGAAAAAAAGTACACACTACATCTTGAAAGAAGGATTTGTACATGTGGATACTTTCAGCTGGCAGGCCTCCCTTGTTGTCATGCCATTGCAGCTATCTACAAGTCTGGGAGAAAGATAGAGGACTACATTGACAAGTGCTACTGGGTTGAAACGTTCAACGACATATATTAGCACTGTCTGCAACCTGTTCTAGGAGAAGAAAGCTGGCCTGTCTCTCAAAACCCAAGGCCAGTGGCACCTGGATACATTGCCATGCCAGGAGCAAGAAAAAAAACAATGACAGGAGGAGAGAAGAGGGTGAAGCACCCAAGGGGAAAAAAATGAGCAAGCATGGCATACAGATCACTTGTGGATCTTGTGGGCTTAAGGGACACAACAAAAGTGGTTGTAAAAGTAATGCAGACAGAAGCAAGAAAAATAAATCATATCTTGGAAAGAGAGGGAGAAATCAGAGGGCAGCAGAGGTACTAATTATATAGTTTTCCCTTCAACTATGCAAAAACATAATCACATTGATCTGATTTTTCTTTGTTTTGAACTATGCACAACCATAACTACTTTTGCTCTATTCATTGATATATTTTGATTGCAGCAAGCACAGACTGATGCATCAAGATCTACACCTCCAGCAAGCTCTCAAGCTAGAAGAACTACAGCTGCAGCTAGCTCTCAAGTTGCAAGAACTACAGCTGCACCTAGCTCTCAAGCTGGCACATCAAGCTCTCAACCTGCACCATCAAGGTTCAGACCTCCCAGGAGCAGTAATCCTGAGGGAAGCACATCTGCTGGGAGAGGAAGTGGAAGAGGATCAGGGAGAGGAACTGGAAGAGCAACGGGGAGAGGAACTGGAAGAGGAGTAATTACTGGAGCATGGAGGGATTACTTGTATGCAAGTGGCAATTACTAAAGATGTTTTCCTATTACTGGATAAGATCTTCAGTAATTGTATTTGATAGCTACAAGTGCTAATATATGAACCTGTGGTTGCCTTTTGCTTTCACTTTAGAACTATGTGCACTGAACTATGTTCCTTTCTTCTCAAATTTGTGGAAATGAAATATGTGCACTGAACTATGTTTCTTTCCTGTCAAATATCTCTTATATATGTTGCTGCCAACTTGTTGTCAAATTGGAGAGCTTCATGTTGATATATAATTTGCTGTCAAAATTTCTGTCAAACTCCAGGCTTACTTCTGTTCTTTTTGCTGCCAAATTTTTGCTGCCAATTCCTGTCAAACTGCAGACTTTCTTCATGTCAAAAAAACTACAATGCATGCTTACTTCTGTTCTGTATATTGCCCCAATTTGATCTTGTTGCTGTCAAGAAAGAAAATGCACACAAATAAAACAATACAGAGTACTCAACAATAGATGTGATCTTGTTGCTGTCAACATTTAGGCTTTTTCTTCCACACATAGCATCCATTACATTTCACTCAAATACAAGACACATCTAAATGATCTAACTTAACAGCAACCCTACAACTAAACCAACAACAAAAAACATCATTCCATAGAACAGAAACTTGTACATTTCCATCTCCTTTTTCTTGTCAAATCTTGCTCTAGTTTCTGCAACTAGTTCATTCTTCTTCATTTCTTCTGTCAAACCAGCATCTTGTCCCTCCCTTGACTGAGCCGCCAAATAATCCTCCAGCCTCCATACTTTATCCCGAAGATCTCCAAGCAATCCACGCAGAAATGGCGTCGTCGGGCCGTCATGCCAATCAATGAAGCCATGCTATTTGTTTCACCAACAAATTTCAGAGAAATTAAAGAGAGATTCAGAAACAGAGGCGGGCAACCAAACAAACAAGGAATCGAGCATACCTGAGCATCCACACACGCATAGTACCTCCTACCAGGGTTCGCCCTACTCCACGAGATCCACCGCGGTGCCTTCTTCCCGCAAAGGCTGCAATTCCTAGCTGGCTTGTAGTCCATGGGCTGCTCCCGATACGGCACCGGTGACCTCACTGCTTGTTGCTCGCCTCTCCTGTTAAGCCCGCCGCCGCGCAAAGAAGATGAAGCTCCGGAGGAGAACGACATGGTCGCCGGCGCCGCCAATCGCCGCCCTACCTTCGCCGCTCGACGAAACCTAGCTCTGTTCCCCACCTACCCCGCGCGACGAACCCTAGCTCTGTTCCCCACCCAGCCCGCGCGCGCTTATAACAGAGAGACAGCCAGAGAGTGGGGCAAACCCGGCCTCCAGTCTGCCACGTCATCTAATCCTTCCCTCAAACAGCATTAAGGTGGCTAACGACCGGGATTGGAGAGTTGGGGGTGTGGATTTCAGGGATTTGGAGTTTGGGGTTTAAAACCGACGATGCGTACGAGTTCAGGGTTTAAAATAGACTTTACTCCCCTACGCCCTCCCTAGCCTGTTACCAGCGGTGGCAGGATATTACCAGATGTGTCAGATGCTTGTTAAAGTGTGAGATGCAACCAATCTGTTTTCTTCTTCTTCTTTTTTAACCCAAGGAAACATTGGGGTCATTTTTCTTCTTAAAATTCTCGTATAGATTTTGATAATGGTAGATGGATCTTTTCATTAGAAAAAGAAACGGTATTGTACAGAAGGATTACGCGTATTTTTCAGTGGAGAAGGGAGGAGGAAGAATAAGTCGTTTTTGATTTTTGGACCAATTTTCGATGGAGAAGATTTATGCTTTGTATTTTTTCTTATCTTGTTCTTTTTGCAAATGATTTTGAAGGGTGATAATCATTGTAGCGTTTTAATACTTTTTTTGTCACGGTGGGATTTGCCAATGCAAGACTCTAAATTGTACTATCGTACCTTCAAGTCTGCAAGCGCAGATTGAGTGATGCATAATATCTGGACTGAGATAGACTGGATTGGTTGACAGTTTGTTTCTTGTCCCTATGTGTGCCAAAGTAAATTCTAATATGTTTATTTAATCAAATAAATAAAACTTGTGTACCAGGACAATTCTACTCCAGGACGGCATGTAGTAACGTTACTTGCACCCATAGACCTATCGTAAGAGAATATTTCTTTTCACGGGACAATAATCCGGGCTTACATAGGATGGTAGCACTTTCATCATGTTCAAAGCATCTCTCATCACAAACATAAAGTAGTTTTAAGGTTTATCCCAAGGAAAATCTCTTAACTTTGACTGTCAATAGTTTTGCAGTACAAGGTTTAATTTCTACCCGATTCATCATGAAAAGTAGTTTCATAATATGTATTTTGTCTACTTGTAATTGTATATATATGTCATAAACTGCTTATAGGAGGGTCAGTGCAGTGAATAACTTTGTTTTGACTCCTTGCTCATTTTTTTAACTTTGTTTTGACTCCTTGCTCATTTTTTCCATTTGGCATGTAGATTACATTCACGGCGCAACAAGTGAGATCTGGTGAACATTCATGTGGCACTTGCAAAGCTCCATTGGGACGAACTTCCTTACCAAACCAGATGAGTATTCGGTGAGTAAGAGCATCTACAACCACACACACCAATTTGAGCCCCCCAAACGTCGGCGGATGTGTCCGGGTGCCAGTCATACCGAGCATTTGGGCTGGGTTTGCTGGGTCCGGTTGGGTGCCATTTTCCTGTTCTGGCAGTGACCGGGCAGGCCGCCCGTACGTTTAGAGTGGTACGGAGGCTCCATTTGTAGATGCTCTAATGACAGCCGGCTAAAATATAATATGAAAACTTTGTCAAAACTATATTTGCACGGCTCCTGAATTTTTGTCAAGTTGATGTCATTATTTGCATGTTTTTTCCAAAGAAAAACTAGCACTCATATATACGATTTGTTTAGAGTTTTTAAGTTTTTAACTTAACCAATTTTTCTTGGATATGCTGAAGGCAATGGGGAGCTAGTGGGAGCCGAGAACACTTGATGAAATCCTCTAATTAGTACCACATTGTTTAATAGAAATTAGTAGGGGTCTTTATTTGGCAACTGCTTAGACTTAATTCTTGTCATTTGGTCCTCCATTTTTTTCTTAGTTCCGTTCATGTGCTCCTATGCGTTACTAGTTCATATTTGGCTTTGCTACTTTGTGATGAAGTATATTTACAAATTTCACTTGAGCAATGATGCAGATTTCATATCTTTGATACTATCTTCAAGGGGGAAGTGCACGTGGAAGTTGAACAAAGGTGTCCTTACAGTTACTCTTTTGCTTTGCTTGAATTCGATGGAGTCATGCAACTTTTATCTGCTTATGATTGAAATGTCGTTTATTCCATCATGATTGTGGAATTTTAGTCTAGAAGTTACAATGATGCGTCGGTCCTTACTACTCAGAAGATGATACGTAAACACCGTCAATTGGTCAGTGATAATGGGATTTCAAAACTAAACAGGGGATGAATTCAGATAATATGTGATTGATATTATGTGATTTATACTTATTAGATTCTCGTGCGACAAAGTCATTTGAATAATAAGCTTAACTTCATGCCGACTATGTTCATGTTGTAATTTTCGGACATAGCCATTTTTACGACTCACTCCCTGGTTTGGCCCACGATAACATTCCATGGGCTACCTGTAGCCAAGAAAACCAAACCCAACAACAACGATTGGGGCCGGCCCAATTCCAACCCAACGGCCTGATTTAGTCCAGTAAAGCCGAGCGCACCACCATATCAAGCCTCTTCCTCCCCGAAACCCTGGTCAGATTTTGTAAGTCGACGGCGGGGTGAGGGTTTCTGGCCAAAGTTGGGAACGCGGGGGCAGCAGAGAGCTTCCTTCCAGATTGGGAGGAGGCCGCGTGAGAGGGGTCGTCATGAAGCCATCCAGAGCTTGGATGAGTGGTGTGAGAAGAAGGGCGCATCTCGCTTGGCTAGGGAGCCAGCAGGGGAGGCTCCACAGGGAGCAGGCTGATGGCGGTTCCATCCTCCCAGAGCCCAACCTTACCCAAGGTCCAGCTCGAAACTTGGCTCTTCTTCCAGGTAATTTGTCTCAAGCCACACAAAACCATGTTTTCTATTGGTGAAAATCACCGGATCTTGCACAGACGTTTCCTAAAGAAAGCCCTTTTTGCCTGATTCAGTATCTTGCACCAATGCATGCCAAGGAAACCTTTTTTTTGGCATGGTTGATTAGGTATCTGGCACCATATATCCCAAGAGAAGGGTTTTGACATAGCTGATTCAGTTATTTGCCAGCGTTCTGTAGAAATGACAGGACTTTGTGGGTGGTTACAGTTCAGTTCATTTGAAAAAACAGAGAAAATGTCATGTTAAGACCTTGTCCTAAGTTCACCTTCTGTAGAACTGGTCTAGAAAAGGTTTAGATTGGCTTTGCAAAATTCATGGGTTGCTGGCTTTGCAAAATTCGTGGGTGCTATGTGTCAAATACTTACAAGTTAAATTAGCAAACTATGGGGTTCGATCAGTACAGGTCTCATGTGTATATTAGATTAGATTATGCCGCGTCGCTTCTTTTTAATGCATCTAAATGCCTGCTACCTGATGCAACTTTTAATTTCATGACGCGTTACAGGTTTATCTCCAGCGCCAACAAATGTAGCTAAATCACCAAGCAGTTTACCGGTGCTGAGAAGTCCATCCTTGGGCACTACATTTGTTGCACCATTCTCGCCTACTGTGGTCGGTAGCATACCAAGCCGCTGTAAAAGCAGTGTACTCTCTTTGCTGAAGAATGCTGGTATATTAACGAAACGCTCCCGTTTTCTACATTTTTGTAATCATCAATGGTAGAATGTTAGCCCTCCCGTTTTCTGCATAGTACAAAGCTCAGTCTGCCCAACTGATACATTCTATCATTAGCTGTACTAGTTATAGTTAGTCATCAATGGTACTCCCTCCGTCCGGGTTTATTAGGCCCTTTAGCAACTCTGCCATGGTATGTCTTTTTAAGGACCCTCTAGATATACGTGTTTGCTTTCCTCGATCTCCTCCGCTGAACTCGTGCACGATTGGGCTGCTGCTTCCATTGAATCGCTGCATGTAGAAAAGTAGCATGCAACCAGCTGTAGGCAATAATTACCTAGCGCTGTATGTGTGTGTGGTTGGTTGCATGCAAAAGCGGAGCGGGCAACCGGCTGCTGTGATGCTTTGGAATAACCGCTAATTAATCTAATTAGCTGTTGCTACATTCGAAATTCACGTGTGGCTACCAATAGTATTCTTCCTTGGTCTTTGTGATTTGGTCGGTAGGTCCAATAAACCCGGACGGAGGGATTTGAATGTTAGTCTATCTGTGCCCTTTTTAAGTTGGCCAACTTTTTGCAGGTGGCAATCCTGTTGCCTCCACATACATTTGGTACCCGGCAGGCTCTTCTTTTTTGGATCTGTTGCAATTGTTCTCATTAAATATAACATAGATTTTTCTTAATGCAGACATGGTTATCCACTGCCCCTTTTAATTGCTTTGCTTGTTGCAGGTTCCTCTGCTACACTGGGGTCACAGATGAGACACCGATTTTGTACCTTGGCTGGAGACCAGTCAGTCACAAATTCAGGTAACTTGCCATCCCTTTTGTTAAATACACCTGCTTTCTGGTACGTGCAGAAACACTGCTAGATATTCTGTTGATTCACAATTTTTGATTGTCAATTGTCAGCTGTATTCTCTGCATATAGCGATGCCAACCTGTTGTATGTGTGAGCATTTTGGTACTTCTAACCTGTATGTATGCATTTTAAGTTCCCATGACACGGTATTATGTACCCCCTCTCATTTCATTTACTTGAACACACAATTGTTGTTTGTATGGATGTGTTCTCTGTTTATTCTTTTTGGTTATCATCTGCATATTAAGATTATGGCAAGAAGTTTCTCATCGGTTCTCGCATTCAGAGTCTCTTCTTTCACATGGTTTTTCTAGCCCTTAAGCTAATGTTTTGCAAATTTCGAACAAGCTATGATCACTTACCGATCACCATTATGTACAAGTTCTATTTTGAGAAAACTCCCTAAGAAATTCTGTTGTCATATCTGTTTATTTGTTTCACTTCTACACTTGTTACACACATTGTAAACAAGTAAGCTTATGGTTTCTCAGTGCAGTCCTAAATTTGGCTACGTTTTAACTTGTGCAATTTGTTGCAGGTGACGACGATGATAGCAAATTTCAGCGTGGTGATGTTCAAGCTTTGCGCAAGAGGATTGTAGAGGACACCAGTCATACGACTGCTAAGGTCCTTGATTTTCAGACTAGGTACAAGAACTATCTTAGGCCCCAGCTTGTGTCGCCTTGTTTAATTAGCCCTTGTCCTATCAATGATCGATGGATGGTATTTTTGCAACGTCAGACGTTTGAAATTTGTGGGCATAATCCTAGTTATCTGAGTTGCTTCGACATTATGTGTTACGAGCATGGCTGCAAAGATGGCGAATGGGAGCTGTTTCTGAACCACCTACTTGACAAGAAAGTTTATGTCATCGAGGATTGGGATTCATCATATGACGCTTCATTTGATAGTGTCACTAACACAGCAAGCTTCTCTTACATAATCTGGAAAGATGATCAAATTGTTTATTCAGAGGTTTTCTCGGGCCTTGTGTGCTCTTCACCGGTCGAAGCACCGTGATTTTTATCTAACGTTAAGGCGATGAGAACGCGGTTCAGTTGGTTGATGGTAACTTGGAAACCGAGAGAAATGATGTTTTTTGCGGATGATCTTGCAAATCTTGCTAAGCTCCCTATCAGTGATTTACCTTCTGCTGTTAAAGTTGCTCTTCTGAAATGGGCCAGCCACCTCCGGGTTTACCAGTCTACAGAGTTGAACGGACAAGTATCACACAAACAGCTGTCAAGAAATTTAGTATGTTCTTTGAACCTTATTATATGCTACTTATTGTTCTGTAGCTGTGCATCATAGGTTTACAACCTGTTACTCTAGTTGTGCTTTGTCATGGGAACTTTCAGCTTTCATAGTAGGGTCCCATGATAGGTCTAGTACTCGTTTAAGTAACATATTCGTGGCCTGGACCTTGTAGTTGTAGGCGTACAGTTTTTTATTTATAAGTAGCCTATTTCTGTTTGATGTTAGTTCAGAGTTAAATTTGTACGGATACCTTGAACTAAGACATATTTATGCTGCAGAGAAAGTAATATTGGATGATGAAACTTATGGCGTGAAGGGCCCTGACGTCTATTTTGTTGAAATCGAAGAGGGCCGTAAGTTGGAATGCTTGGTTGCGCTTAAACAGGCTCTCAAGCCAAGTCAACTGACAGTGGCCCTTGACAGTTATGATGATAAGTGTGATTCGTTCAAGGAACAATTGGGAACTGTCACTCTCAAGAAATCACGCACAAATCTTGGTTCAGGGCCAATGCCTGGTACATGCAGCAGTTTCACTAGTGAATCTCTTCCCGCATTGCCACCGCGTGATGCGTCCAACACTTCATCAACCAGCAAATCTGTGAATGGGTCTCCCCCCTCTAAAGATTTGATGGTGGTGTTGGATTATTCAGTTCCTAGGGATCTTTATTATGACGGTGGTGCTTTTCATGTGGTGCTCGTTACGCCGAGTGAGCGTGAGAGTATGACTGAGGAGATCCCAGAGTTGACTGCATTAGGTTTTGTGTACTTCAATGATGGTTGGTATCATAATGCACTTAGTGTTGTTTGGTCCATAGGTGCTATCTCTGATGATGTGTTTGTGTGTTTGCAGTTAGATTCCCATTGAATGATGTGTAGAAAGAGGAAGCGCAAGAAGGTCAGAAGTAAAAGCAATGAGGTGCGTATATAATCCACTTGAGTGCATTAATGTGTTTGTTAATGATGTCCTGTTTATAACTTGTTAGAGAGGCTATGGTGGTTAGGAGGTAGTAATAATTGGTGCTAGCTCTGTACACTAGTGTAGGACGTTTCAGTTTGAACTGCAAAAACGTCTGAATTAGTGTACAAACGGAGTAGTTGGTTAGTTCATATCTTGTCACGGCTTGTTGTCGTAAATGGTGGTTATAGGAGACAGTAATAATTGGTAGAGTAGTTGTTGAGTTCATTTGGATTTGGTGTTACACTACTTGTTGTCAGTTAACTTGCTGCTGCTGTTACCCTAGCAGCCAGCGGGCTGATGAATGTGTGCAGAAAATACCTGGTGTACAGTGGAAGCTTGGGGCTCTGAAGGGTGAGAAGATTTTGCATTGAAGCAGTTTTATCAGCCAAACGGCGGCTTGTTGTGCCAAGTAGTACTCCCTTCGTTCCTAAATATATGGCGTTTTGGTAGTTCAATTTGAACTAGCAAAACGTCATATATTTTAGGAACGGAGGGAGGACATATTTTGTAGCTGGTCTGAGCACATGATGTTGTGCGCCGATGGTGGTACATGTGCTGAAAGTAGTGTAGCTGGCACTAGCTTCGAATCAGCTGTGTAATGGAGTATAAATTTACATCAAGACATCCTAATACTATGCGATGTAGTCTATCTAGCTGGTACAGTAGCTCTGAATCAGCTCATGTTATGCTTCCATTTCTCTACCTGCATCACTTGCTATTGCCATGTGGTAGAATTTCCTTTGGTCGGCCCTTGTGTTTGGGAGAAAAATCCTTGTAGAAAAGGAATTGCCATGTGGTGGTAGAATCTCCCTGTCTTTGAACCCTATCCCCAGGCTCGGGATGGCGTTTGCAGAGAAGGAAAGGGGATTGGTCTGAAGCGAGGCTCTGCTCAAGAGGCTGCTGAATCAGGCCATTGGGGAATCCATGAGCTCGAATTCAATGAGCTCTTAAGTTTGCCTTAAAACAAGGTTACTTTGTCGAGGTCTCTTCTGTACAAGTATACTTGTCTTGCTTCCTTCAGCATTTTTTCTTTAGGGCTCTGCCTGGAGGGCCTGCCGCTGCATGTGTGACGGAGACCAAGGTGGTTGGTCTATGGCCATGGGCCTGGACCGCGTGCCCCAGCCGCGTCCCGCGCGTCAACCAGGACCGTAGGGGACGACACTGACGTCCGTCGTGACTCTCGTGGAGATCGCGATGGTGGCCGTCGTCGCCCGGCGGATGGTGGCCTGCAGCCCTGCACCCTGGTGGATGGTGCTATGCAGGCCAGCGCACCTGTGTCGGGCATGCTGTCTGCCAGCGGTGCTTTGGCACGCGCCCTCATCAGCCCCGTTGCGGAAGAGGAACGTGGCCGCTGCCCCGCGTTCATGTCGCGCGGCGCCGCTCCAGGGACAGCCTCCAGGGACAGCCTAAGAGCATCTCCAACAGGCGCCGCACGTTAAAAACTGCTTTGCGCGCGTCCATCGCCTGATTTGACGCGGTGCGCTGCGCCTGCTCGCGCGTGAAGACGTCCCGGAAGTTCATCTGCGACCGGGACCTCTCCAAGCGTCACGCCGCCGCGTCGTACGCGCGGGCCGCCTCGTGCGCGCTCCGGAATGTCCCGAGGCCGAGCCGGACGTCGCCGGCCCGTATCTCGACGGAGTACCAGCCATTGGGGCGCTCGCGGACGCCGCGGTAGCCCGAAGCACCCCGGCGGCGCGGCGGCATGGTGGCGCGGAAAGCGGCGAGGTTGCGAGGGGAGGGCGCGTGGCGGGAATTTATAGGCGCGCGCGAAGCGACGCGCCAAATCTACCGCGCCGCGTGCCGCTTTCTCCCGCGCGCGGTAAATTCCCGCCACCGCTGGAGCGCGCGGAACCGGCCGGCGCGCGCTAAAAGCAAACTTTACCACGCGGGCGCGCCTTTTGCCGCGCCTGTTGGAGATGCTCTAACTCCCCCTGTCTCGCCCACCTCGGTTCTCCCCGCGCAGCCCTTCTCCAAGCGGGCCGAGGCGCGTGCTCCTGAGATCTATGCTGCTCCAGCCGGTTGCATCTCCAACACTCTTCCGCCCGCCCGGCTTTGAGAGCTCTCCAACACCGCCGCTGATGGAGGATGGACCCCTGCAGCGCGCCCCATCCTCGTCAACGCCCGTTCTGCCGCCTGCTGATGCTGCTGCCCGGGATGCACTGCCGGCTGCCTTGGACGCACTCTTTCTGCCGCGCCAGGAGCCCCTCCTTCCTTGGCCTGGGTCCACGCCCCCAAGGCCACCGGCTGCTCGCCGCAAAACCTTGGCAGGAGTCGTCATCTCGAACTCCGGTGGCTTGTCGCTGCACGCTCCCGTGGTGCTGCGGCCAAGAAAGCACCAGCGGCAAACTCAGCCGAGCTGCTGGTCTGCCGCAACCTCGGCATCTTGCGTGACGACCAAGACATTACCGCGGCGGCACTGGATGAATTTGCCGCCATGTTCAAGGAGCAGCTGTCTCCTGAGGCCATTGCTGCTAGTATGCGTGCTCTGTTTCGGCTGGAGGACGCGCAGGCAACTGCAGCCGAGGACGCCCTCGTCAGCCATGGTGGTGCCGATGCCGTTGACCACGAAGATGCCTCGGCCACGGACCCGACGGAAGCAGTCTGATCACTTAGCTGTGTCTCGCCCTGCAGCTGGTTGTTTCTCATGTTAGCTACTCCGTCGAGAAACAGTGGGTGTGTGTGCTCTGTCGAGAGGGCTCCGTCGTTGTTTGGTTGGAGCTGGGCTGGCTACTGTAGCCTGGTGTGCTCTGTTGTTGTTGTAGGTGCCTCCAAGCAGTGGGTGTGTGCGTTCCCAGCTTGTCTTGCAAGCGTCCTGAAGCTGTAAGTGTTGGCTGTCCTAGTTGGTCCAACTATTGTGTCACGTTGCAATGTACTGCTCCCTCTCTTCCTAAATATATAAGTCTTTCTAAAAATTTCACTATACACTACATATGGATGTATATATACGTAGTTTAGAGTATAGATTCTCTCATTTTGCTTTGTATGTAGTCCGTATTGGAATCTCTAGAAAGACTTATATTTAAGAACGGAGGGAGAGGGTCCCTTGTTTTCAAATGCCAGAACACAACTGTAATGTGCTCAGCTGGAATGTTAGAGGTTTTAACTGCCCGGACAGACGAGCAACTGTCTGCGAGACGATTGCCTCCTTTTCCTGTCAGGTGTGTCTGCCTACAGGAAACTAAGCTCCATGTTGTCGACCAGTTCACCGCAGCTTTCCTTGGGGGGAATAGACTGCGCAATTTCGCCCAAAGGGCCGTCCATTGGTAGTAATTTCGTACGTACAGTACTAGACTAGAGGGGGCATACTGCTTCTATGGGACGATCATAGTGTCGAGGTCTCAGATATCAACTGCATAGCCTACTGTCTCTCTGCCTTGATCCACATCCGTGGATCCGACATTCGCTTCAAGATCACTACCGTGTATGGCCCGACCGCCTCCTCGTGCAAGGATGCCTTTTTTGCCGAGCTTGTTGCTCATAAGCCAGATCTACCGGGCCAGAGATAAGAACAAGCACAATGTCAATATGAGTCGCATTTCTCGCTTCCGAAATGCCCTAAAAAGTTGTGAGCTAAAGGAGTTTCATTTGCAAAACAGGCGTTTCACATGGAGCAATGAAAGAGTGAACCCGACCTTGAGCAAGCTCTCCTCTTTGCTCTTTGTCATCGCTATTGACCCTCTCCAAAAGATCCTTGAATTGGCCACTAGGAAGGGGCTCGTTCACAAGATTCGAGGATGTGGTGCAGTGGTACGGACCTCCCTATATGCAGATGACGCGGTGGTATTTATGGCACCCATCAAAAGAGACATTGATAATCTTTCTGGCATCCTCAAAAGTTTTGGTCAAGTCACGGGCCTTTGTACCAACTTCCATAAGTGCTCGGTCGTGCCCATTCGGTGCAACCACATTAACTGGGACCACATTCTCCAAAGTTTGCCGGCCGCAAAGACGTCCTTCCCTTTGCGATACTTGGGTCTCGCGCTATCGGTTTGGAAACTCAAAACAGTGGACTTGCATTTTTTTGGTAGACAAGATGGCCATGAAACTCGTCCCTTGGGAAGGCCAAAACATCACAACCATTGGACGCACGAGCCTCATCAAGTCGGTGCTTACCTCCCAAGTGGTGTATTTTATTACATCACTCATCGTCCCCCCAAGCACGCTCCACAACACTAACAAGCTTGAAAGGGCTTCTCTTTGGTCCGGGTCAGACAAGACAACCGGTGCAAAGTGCAAAGTTAATTGGAGCGACGCGTGTCGCCCCTTGGCCTATGGTGGTCTTGGAGTTTTCAACACAAATAAGTTAGCGTGGGCACTTAGATTGAGATGGCCTTGGTATGAATGGAAAGAACCGAGCAAACTTTGGGTGGGCAAGGGCAACCCTTGTGATGAGGGAGATCTTGATTTCTTTTACGTCTCCACCACCATCACCATTGGGAATGGTGCCAAGACCCCATTTTGGGACTCCCCTTGGCTCCCAGGGAGGAAGCCGGAATATATAGCTCCACTCATTTTTGAGGCGTCTACAAGGAAAACGTGGAAAGTTCGGGAAGCTCTCAATGACAATGCTTGGATTTCAAAAAATCAAGCTAAGCAATGCTTTCTCTTGGCACCACGTTCATGAGTTTGTGGCACTTTGGTCCCTAATCCAAGTCGTTCACTTGGATGAGCATGTGGAGGACGATATTACTTGAAAGTACACAGTTAGTGGGCATTACACGGCGGCGTCCGCTTACAAAGCACAACTTTTTGGATCCACATTCTCCCCTATGGAGCAAGCGGTTTGGAAGGCTCCCCCCCAAATGCCAAGTTCTTCGCGTGGTTGGTAATTCAAGATAGGATTTGGACCACTGATCGCTTGGCCAAGCGTGGATGGCCTAAGTGCGACCTTTGTCCCCTTTGCAAACGAGAACAAGAATCCGGATCACATCTCTTCTACAAATTCCGTTTCACTCTTCGCCTATGGAACCTTTGAAGGAAATATGCCCTAGAGGCAATAAAAAAGTTATTATTTATTTCCTTATTTCATGATAAATGTTTATTATTCATGCTAGAATTGTATTAACCGGAAACTTAGTACATGTGTGAATACATAGACAAAACAAAGTGTCCCTAGTATGCCTCTACTTGACTAGCTCGTTAAACAAAGATGGTTATGTTTCCTAACCATAGACATGTGTTGTCATTTGATGAACGGGATCACATCATTAGGAGAATGATGTGATGGACATGACCCATCCGTTAGCTTAGCATTATGATCGTTACAGTTTCATTGCTACTGCTTTCCTCATGACTTATACATGTTCCTCAGACTATGAGATTATGCAACTCCCGAATACCGAAGGAACACTTTGTGTGCTATCAAACGTCACAACGTAAATGGATGATTATAAAGATGCTCTACAGGTGTCTCCAAAGGTGTTTGTTGGGTTGGCATAGATCGAGATTATGATTTGTCACTCCGTGTTTCGGAGAGGTATCTCTGGGCCCTCTCGGTAATGCTCATCACTATAAGCCTTGCAAGCAATGTGACTAATGAGTTAGTTGCGGGATGAAGTATTACGGAATGAGTAAAGAGACTTGCCGGTAACGAGATTGAACTAGGTATGATGATACCGATGATCGAATCTCGGGCAAGTAACATACCGATGATTAAGGGAACAACGTATGTTGTTATGCGGTTTGACCGATAAAGATCTTCGTAGAACATGTAGGAGCCAATATGAGCATCCAAGTTCCGCTATTGGTTATTGATCGGAGCTGTGTCTCGGTCATGTCTACATAGTTCTCGAACCCGTAGGGTCCGCACGCTTAACGTTCGATGATGATATGTATTATGAGTTATGTGTTTTTGATGACCGAAGTTCGTTTGGAGTCCCGGATGAGATCACGGACGTGACGAGGAGTCTCGAAATGGTCGAGACATAAAGATTGATATATTGGACCATGTTATTCGGCCATCGGAAGAGTTCCGAGAAATTTCGGGTAAAACCGGAGTGCCGGAGGGGTTACCGAAACCCCCGGGGGAACTAATGGGCCACCATGGGCCTTAGTGGAGAGAGAGGAGGGCCATAGGAGGCCTGGCTGCGCCCCCCCCCCCCTTGGGTCCGAATTGGACTAGGGGAAGGGGGCGGCGCCCCCTTTCCTACTCCCTCTCCCTCTCTTCCCCCCCCTTCCTTGTGGAGGAATCCTACTAGGACTAGTATGTTAGGGAACGTAGCAGAAATTCAAAATTTTCCTACGTGTCACCAAGATCAATCTAGGAGATGCTAGCAACGAGAGGGGAGGAGTGCATCTACATACCCTTGTAGATCGCGAGCGGAAGCGTTCAAGAGAACGGGGTTGATGGAGTCGTACTCGTCGTGATCCAAATCACCGATGATCCTAGCGCCGAACGGACGGCACCTCCGCGTTCAACACACGTACGGAGCGGGGACGTCTCCTCCTTCTTGATCCAGCAAGGGGGGGGGAGAAGCTCATGGAGATCCAGCAGCACGACGGCGTGGTGGTGGAAGTAGCGGGATTCCAACAGGGCTTCGCCAAGCGCTGCGGGGGGAGGGAGATGTGTCACGGGAGGGGGAGGGAGGCGCCAGGGGCTTGGGGTGCTGCTCCCATGCGCCTCCCCACTATATATAGAGGTGGAGGGGCTGGTTTCTTGCCCTCCAAGTCCATTGGGGCGTTGGCAAAGGTGGGGAAAAGAAATCCCATCATTTCCCTTCCCCACCGATTGTTATCCCCCTTTTTTTGGGATCTTGATCTTATCCCTTCGGGATATGATCTTATTCCTTCTAAGGTGGGATCTTGGTGCACCTTGACCAGGGGTGTGGGGCCTTGCCCCCACTACCCACGTTCATGTGGGTCCCTCCATGCAGGTGGGCCCCACTTCGGAACCTTCTAGAACCTTCCCGGTACAATACCGAAAAATCCCGAACATTTTCCGGTGGCCAAAATAGGACTTCCCATATATAAATCTTTACCTCCGGACCATTCCGGAACTCCTCGTGACGTCCGGGATCTCATCCGGGACTCCGAACAACTTTCGGTTAACCGCATACTAATATCTTTACAACTCTAGCGTCACGGAACCTTAAGTGTGTAGACGCTACGGGTTCGGGAGACATGCAGACATGACCGAGACGACTCTCCGGTCAATAACCAACAGCGGGATCTGGATACCCATGTTGGCTCCCACATGTTCCACGATGATCTCATCGGATGAACCATGATGTCGAGGATTCAATCAATCCCGTATACAATTCCCTTTGTCAATCGGTACGTTACTTGCCCGAGATTCGATCGTCGGTATCCCAATACCTTGTTCAATCTCGTTACCGGCAAGTCACTTTACTCGTACCGTAACGCATGATCCCGTGGCTAACTCCTTAGTCACATTGAGCTCATTATGATGATGCATTACCGAGTGGGCCCAGAGATACCTCTCCGTCATACGGAGTGACAAATCCCAGTCTCGATTCATGCCAACCCAACAGACACTTACGGAGATACCTGTAGTGCACCTTTATAGCCACCCAGTTACATTGTGACGTTTGGTACACCCAAAGCATTCCTACGGTATCCGGGAGTTGCACAATCTCATGGTCTAAGGAAATGATACTTGACATTAGAAAAGCTCTAGCAAACGAACTACACGATCTTGTGCTATGCTTAGGATTGGGTCTTGTCCATCACATCATTCTCCTAATGATGTGATCCCGTTATCAATGACATCCAATGTCCATGGTCAGGAAACCATAACCATCTATTGATCAACGAGCTAGTCAACTAGAGGCTTACTAGGGACATGTTGTGGTCTATGTATTCACACATGTATTACGGTTTCCAGTTAATACAATTATAGCATGAACAACAGACAATTATCATGAACAAGGAAATACAATAATAACCATTTTATTATTGCCTCGAGGGCATATTTCCAACAGTCTCCCACTTGCACTAGAGTCAATAATCTAGTTCACATCACCATGTGATTAACACTCAAAGTTCACATCGCCATGTGACTAATACCTAAGAGTTTACTAGAGTCAATAATCTAGTTCACATCACCATGTGATTAACACTAAATGAGTTCTAGGGTTTGATCACTTATCTCTATGTCATCTTGTAGATGCAGCTACCACGCGCTACTTGGAGCTATTCCAAATAACTGCTCTACTATACGAATCCGGTTTACTACTCAGAGTCATCCGGATTAGTGTCAAAGTTTGCATCGACGTAACCCTTTACGACGAACTGTTTTACCACCTCCATAATCGAGAAAATTCCTTAGTCCACTAGATACTAAGGATAAGTTCGACCGCTGTCATGTGATCCATTCCCGGATCACTATTGTACCCCTTGACTAACTCATGGCAAGGCACACTTCAGGTGCGATACACAACATAGCATACTGTAGAGCCTACGTCTAAAGCATAGGGGACGACCTTCGTCCTTTCTCTCTCTTCTGCCGTGGTCAGGTCTTGAGTCTTACTCAATACTCACACCTTGTAACACAGCCAAGAACTCCTTCTTTGCTGATCTATTTTGAACTCCTTCAAAATCTTGTCACGGTATGTATTCATTTGAAAGTACTATTAAGCGTTTTTGATCTATCCTTATAGATCTTGATGCTCAATGTTCAAGTAGCTTAATCCAGGTTTTCCATTAAAAACACTTTTCAAATAACCCTGGATGCTTTCCAGAAATTCTACATCATTTCTGATCAACAATATGTTAACAACATATACTCATAAGAAATTCTATAGTGCTCCCACTCACTTCTTTGGAAATACAAGTTTCTCATGAACCTTGTATAAACCCAAAATCTTTGATCATCTCATCAAAGCGTTCATTCCAACTCCGAGATGCTTACTCCAATCCTTAGAAGGATTGCTGGAGCTTTGCATACTTGTTAGCATCTTTCAGGATTGACAAAACCTTCTGGTTGTATCACATACAACCTTTTCTCAAGAAAATTGTCGAGGAAACAATGTTTTGACATCCTATCTGCAAGATTTCATAAATAATGCAGTAACTGCTAATATAATTCTAACAGACTCTTAGCATCACTACGAGTAAGAAAGTCTCATCGCAGTCAACTCCTTGAACTTGCCGGAAAACATCTTAACGACAAGTCGAGCTTTCTTAATGGTGACACTTACCATCATTGTCTGTCTTCCCTTTAAAATCCATCTGTACCCAACAGCCTTACGACCATCAAGTAGTTATTTCAAAGTCTATACTTTGTTTTCATACATGGATCCTCTCGGATTTTATGGCCTCAAGCGATTCGTCGGAATCCGGTCCCACCATCGCTTCTCCATAGCTCGTAGGTTCATTGTTGTCTAGCAACATGACTTCCAAGACAGGATTACGTACCACTCTGAAGTAGTACGCATCCTTGTCGTCCTATGAGGTTTGGTAGTGACTTGATCTGAAGTTTCATGATCACTATCATAAGCTTCCACTTCAATTGGTGTAGGTGCCACAGGAACAACTTCCTGTGCCCTGCTACACATTAGTTGAAGTGACGGTTCAATGACCTCATCAAGTCTCCACCATCCTCCCACTCAATTCTTTCGAGAGAAACTTTTCCTCGAGAAAGGACCCGTTTCTAGAAACAATCACTTTTGCCTCCAGATCTGAAATAGGAGGTATACCCAACTGTTTTGGGTATTATATGAAGATGCATTTATCCGCTTTGGGTTCGAGCTTATCAGCCTGAAACTTTTTCACATAAGCGTCGCAGCCCCAAACTTTTAAGAAACGACAGCTTAGGTTTCTCTAGACCATAGTTCATACGGTGTCGTCTCAACGGAATTGCGTGGTGCCCTATTTAAAGTGAATGCGGTTGTCTCTAATGCCTAACCCATAAACGATAGTTGTAATTCGATAAGAGACATCATGGTATGCACCATATCCAATAGGGTGCAGTTATGATGTTCGGTTACACCATCACAATATGGTGTTCCAGGCGGTATTAGTTGTGAAACAATTTCCACAATTTCTTAATTGTGTGCCAAACTCGTAACTCAGATATTCATCTCTATGATCATATCACAGACATTTTATCCTCTTGTCACGACGATCTTCAACTTCACTCTGAAATTACTTGAACCTTTCAATAATTCAGACTTGTGTTTCATCAAGTAAATATTCTCAGCATCTACTCAAATCATCTGTGAAGTAAGAACATAACGATATCCACTGCGTGCCTCAGCACTCATTGGACTGCACACATCAAATGTATTACTTCCAACAAGTTGCTCTCTTGTTCCATCTTACTGAAAACGAGGCCTTTCAGTCATCTTGCCCATGTGGTATGATTTGCATGTCTCAAGTGATTCAAAATCAAGTGAGTCCAAATGATCCATCTGTATGGACTTTCTTCATGCATATATACTAATAGACATGGTTCACATGTCTCAATCTTTTAAAAAACGAGTGAGTCCAAAGATCCATCAACATGGAGCTTCTTCATGCGTTTTAAACCAATATGACTCAAGTGGCAGTGCCACAAGTATGTGGTACTATCATTACTATCTTATATCTTTTGGCATGAACATGTGTATCACTACGATCGAGATTCAATAAACCATTCATTTTAGGTGCAAGACCATTGAAGGTATTATTCAAATAGACAGAGTAACCATTATTCTCCTTTAATGAATAACCGTATTGCGATAAACATAATCCAATCATGTCTATGCTCAACGCAAACACCAAATAATAATTATTCAGGTTTAACCCCAATCTCGATGGTAGAGGGAGCATGCGATGCTTGATCACATCAACCTTGGAAACACTTCCAACACATATCATCATCTCACCTTTAACTAGTCTCCGTCTATTCCGCAGCTTTTATTTCGAGTTACTAACACTTAGCAACCGAACCGGTATCTAATACCCTGGTGCTACTAGGAGTACTAGTAAAGTACACATTAATATAATGTATATCCAATATACTTCTGTCGACCTTGCCAGCCTTCTCATCTACGAAGTATCTAGGGTAGTTCTACTTCAGTGACCGTTCCCCTCATTTCAGAAGCACTTAGTCTCGGGTTTGGGTTCAACCTTGGTTTTCTTCACTAGAGCAGCAACTGATTTGCTGTTTCATGAAGTATCCCTTCTTGCCCTTCTAGAAACTAGTGGTTTTACTAACCATCAACAATTGATGCTCCTTCTTGATTTCTACTTTCGCGGTGTCAAACATCGCGAGTTGCTCAAGGATCATCATGTCTATCCCTGATATGTTATAGTTCATCACGAAGCTCTAATAGCTTGGTGGCAGTGACTATGGAGAACCATCACTATCTCATCTGGAAGATTAACTCCCACTCGATTCAAGTGATTGTAGTACTCAGACAATCTGAGCACATGCTCAACGATTGAGCTTTTCTCCCTTAGTTTGCAGGCTTAAGAAACTTGTCAGAGGTCTCATACCTCTTGACGTGGGCACTAGTCTGAAATCCCAATTTCAGTCTTTGGAACATCTCATATGTTCTGCGACGTTTCAAAACCGTCCCACAATTTTAAACCGTTAGCATCACACACTGAACTATCACGTAGTCATCAAAACGTGTATGTTAGATGTTCGCAACATCCACAAACGACGCTCGAGGTTCAGCACACCGAGCGGTGCATTAAGGACATAAGCTTTCTGTGCAGCAATGAGGAATTTCCTCAGTTTACGGACCTAGTCCGCAGAATTGCTACTATCAACTTTCAACTAAATTTTCTCTAGGAACATATCTTAGTAGAACTAAAGCGTAAGCTACGACATTATTTGCAAAGACCTTTTGACTATATTCATGATAATTAAGTTCATCTGATTATTTAATGAACTCCCACTTAGACAGACATCCCTCTAGTCATCTAAGTGATACATGATCCGAATCGACTAGGTCATGTCCGATCATCACGTGAGACGGACTAGTCATCATCGGTGAATATCTCCATGTTGATCGTATCTACTATACGACTCATGTTCGACCTTTCGGTCTCTTGTGTTCCGAGGCCATGTCTGTACATGCTAGGCTCGTCAAGTCAACCTAAGTGTTTTGCTTGTGTTCCGAGGCCATGTCTGTACATGCTAGGCTCGTCAACACCCGTTGTATGCGAACGTTAGAATCTATCACACCCGATCATCACGTGGTGCTTCGAAACAACGAACCTTCGCAACGGTGCACAGTTAGGGGGAACACATCTCTTGAAATTTTAGTGAGGGATCATCTTATTTACACCACGCCGTCGTTCTAAGCAAATAAGATGTAAACATGACAAACATCACATGCAAATCATAAAGTGACATGATATGGCCAATATCATCTTGCTCCTTTGATCTCCATCTTCGAGGCGCGACATGATCACGTTCGTCACCGGCATGACACCATGATCTCCATCATCGTGTCTTCATGAAGTTGTCTCGCCAACTATTACTTCTACTACTATGGCTAACGGTTAGCAATAAAGTAAAGTAATTACATGGCGTTTTTCATTGACACGCAGGTCATACAATAAATTAAGACAACTCCTATGGCTCCTGCCGGTTGTCATACTCATCGACATGCAAGTCGTGATTCCTATTACAAGAACATGATCAATCTCATACATCACATATATCATTCATCACATCCTTTTGGCCATATCACATCACATAGCATACCCTGCAAAAACAACTTAGACGTCCTCTAATTGTTGTTGGATGTTTTACGTGGCTGCTATGGGTTTCTAGCAAGAACGTTTCTTACCTACGCAAAAGCCACAACGGTGATATGCCAATTGCTATTTACCCTTCATAAGGACCCTTTTCATCGAATCCGATCCGACTAAAGTGGGAGAGACAGACACCCGCTAGCCACCTTATGCATCAAGTGCATGTCAGTCGGTGGAACCTGTCTCACGTAAGAGTACGTGTAAGGTCGGTCCGGGCCGCTTCATCCCACAATGCCGCCGAATCAAGACAAGACTAGTAAGGTAAGCAAATTGAACAAATCGTCGCCCACAACTACTTTGTGTTCTACTCGTGCATAGAATCTACGCATAAACCTGGCTCATGATGCCACTGTTAGGGAACGTAGCAGAAATTCAAAATTTTCCTACGTGTCACCAAGATCAATCTAGGAGATGCTAGCAACGAGAGGGGAGGAGTGCATCTACATACCCTTGTAGATCGCGAGCGGAAGCGTTCAAGAGAACGGGGTTGATGGAGTCGTACTCGTCGTGATCCAAATCACCGATGATCCTAGCGCCGAACGGACAGCACCTCCACGTTCAACACACGTACGGAGCGGGGACGTCTCCTCCTTCTTGATCCAGCAAGGGGGGGGGGAGAAGTTGATGGAGATCCAGCAGCACGACGGCGTGGTGGTGGAAGTAGCGGGATTCCAACAGGGCTTCGCCAAGCGTTGCGGGAGGAGGGAGATGTGTCATGGGAGGGAGAGGGAGGCGCCAGGGGCTTGGGGTGCTGCTCCCATGCGCCTCCCCACTATATATAGGGGTGGAGGGGCTGGTTTCTTGCCCTCCAAGTCCATTGGGGCGTTGGGAAAGGTGGGGAAAAGAAATCCCATCATTTCCCTTCCCCACCGATTGTTATCCCCCTTTTTTGGGATCTTGATCTTATCCCTTCGGGATATGATCTTATTCCTTCTAAGGTGGGATCTTGGTGCGCCTTGAGCAGGGTTGTGGGGCCTTGCCCCCACTACCCACGTTCATGTGGGTCCCCCATGCAGGTGGGCCCCACTTCGAAACCTTCTAGAACCTTCCCGGTACAATACCGAAAAATCCCGAACATTTTCCGGTGGCCAAAATAGGACTTCCCATATATAAATCTTTACCTCCGGACCATTCCGGAACTCCTCGTGACGTCCGGGATCTCATCCGAGACTCCGAACAACTTTCGGTTAACCGCATACTAATATCTCTACAACTCTAGCGTCACCGAACCTTAAGTGTGTAGACCCTACGGGTTCGGGAGACATGCAGACATGACCGAGACGACTCTCCGGTCAATAACCAACAGCGGGATCTGGATACCCATGTTCGCTCCCACATGTTCCACGATGATCTCATCGGATGAACCACGATGTCGAGGATTCAATCAATCCTGTATACAATTCCCTTTGTCAATCGGTACGTTGCTTGCCCGAGATTCGATCGTCGGTATCCCAATACCTTGTTCAATCTCGTTACTGGCAAGTCACTTTACTCGTACCGTAACGCATGATCCCGTGGCCAACTCCTTAGTCACATTGAGCTCATTATGATGATGCATTACCGAGTGGGCCTAGAGATACCTCTCCGTCATACGGAGTGACAAATCCCAGTCTCGATTCGTGCCAACCCAACAGACACTTTCGAAGATACCTGTAGTGCACCTTTATAGCCACCCAGTTACGTTGTGACGTTTGGTACACCCAAAGCATTCCTATGGTATCCGGGAGTTGCACAATCTCATGGTCTAAGGAAATGATACTTGACATTAGAAAAGCTCTAGCAAACGAACTACACGATCTTGTGCTATGCTTAGGATTGGGTCTTGTCCATCACATCATTCTCCTAATGATGTGATCCCGTTATCAATGACATCCAATGTCCATGGTCAGGAAACCATAACCATCTATTGATCAACGAGCTAGTCAACTAGAGGCTTACTAGGGACATGTTGTGGTCTATGTATTCACACATGTATTACGGTTTCCAGTTAATACAATTATAGCATGAACAACAGACAATTATCATGAACAAGGAAATACAATAATAACCATTTTATTATTGCCTCTAGGGCATATTTCCAACATAGTAGTCCTAGTAGGACTCCCTCTCCTTGGGCGCGCCCCTAGGGCCGGTAGGCCTCCCCTCCCTCCTTTATATACGGGGGCAGGGGGCACCCTAGAACACACAAGTTTCTCTTAACCGTGTGCGGTGGCCCCCTCCACAATTACACACCTCGATCATACCATCGTAGAGCTTAGGCGAAGCCTTGCACCGGTAACATCATCATCACCGTCGCCGCGCCATCGTGCTGACAGAACTCACCCTCGTCCTCAACTGGATCAAGAGTACGAGGGACGTCATCGAGCTAAACATGTGCTGAACGCTGAGGTGCCGTACGTTCGGTACTTGATCGGTTGGATCGTGAAGAAGTTCGACTACATGAACCGCGTGATTGAAACGCTTCCGCTTTCGGTCTATGAGGGTACTTGGACACACTCTCCCCTCTCGTTGCTATGCATAGATCTTGCATGATCGTAGGATTTTTTTTTGAAATTATCGCGTTCCCAACAGTGGCATCCGAGCCAGGTCTATGCGTAGATGTTTTATGCACGAGTAGAACACAAAGAGTTGTGGGCGATAATAGTCATACTGCTTACCACAACGTCTTACTTTGATTCGGCGGTATTGTTGGATGAAGCGGCCCAAATCGACATTACATGACCGCGTTCACGAGACTGGTTCTACCGACGTGCTTTTGCACATAAGTGGCTGGCGGGTGTCTATTTCTCTAACTTTAGTTGAATCGAGTTTGACTACAGCCGGTCCTTGTTGAAGGTTAAAACAACACACTTGACGAAAAATCGTTGTGGTTTTGATACGCAGGTAAGAATAGTTCTTGCTAGAAGCCCGTAGCAGCCACGTAAAACTTGCAACAACAAAGTAGAGGAGGTCTAACTTGTTTTTGCAGGGCTTGCTATGATGTGATATGGTCAAGGCATGATGTGATATAATTTGTTGTATGACATGATCATGTTTTGTAACAGAGTTATCGGCAACTGGCAGGAGCCATATGGTTGTCGCTTTATTGTATGCAACGCAATCACCATGTAATTGTTTTACTTTACCACTAAGTGGTAGCGATAGTCGTAGTAACAATAGTTGGCCAGACGACAATGATGCTATGATGGAGATCAAGGTGTCACACCGGTGACGATGGAGATCATGATGATGCTTCGGTGATGGAGATCATTAGCACAAGAAGATGATGGCCATATAATGTCACATATTTTGATTGCATGTGATGTTTATCTTTTATGCATCTTATTTTGCTTAGTATGGCGGTAGTATTATAAGATGATCCCTTACTTAATTTCAAGGTATAAGTGTTCTCCCTGAGTATGCATCGTTGCTACAGTTTGTCGTGCCGAGACACCACGTGATGATCGGGTGTGATAAGCTCTACGTTCACATACAACGGGTGCAAGCCAGTTTTGCACACACAGAATACTCGGGTTAAACTTGACGAGCCTAGCATATGCAGATATGGCCTCGGACACTGAGACTGAAAGGTCGAACGTGAATCATATAGTAGATATGATCAACATAGTGATGTTCACCATTGAAAGCTACTCCATCTCACGTGATGATCGGACATGGTTTAGTTGATTTGGATCACGTGATCATTTAGATGACTAGAGGGATGTTTATCTAAGTGGGAGTTCTTAAGTAATATGATTAATTGAACTTTCATTTATCATGAATTTAGCCCTGATAGTTATTTTGCATGTCTATGTTATTGTCGATCAATGGCCCGTTCTACCGTCCCTTTGAATTTTAATGCGTTCCTAGAGAAAGCTAAGTTGAAAGATGATGGCAACAACTACACGGACTGGGTCCGTAATTTGAGGATTATCCTCATTGCTGCACAGAAGAATTACGTCCTGGAAGCACCGTTAGGTGTACCACCCGCGCCAGCAACTGCAGACATTGTGAATGCCTGGCAGACGTGTGTTGATGACTACTCGATAGTTCAGTGTGCCATGCTCTACTGCTTAGAATCGGGACTTCAAAGATGTTTTGAACGTCATGGAGCATACGAGACGATGTTCCAAGAGTTGAAGTTAATATTTCAAGCAAATGCCCGAGTTGAGAGATATGAAGTCTCCAACAAGTTCTATAGCTGCAAAATGGAGGAGAATAGTTCTGTAAGTGAACACATACTCAGAATGTCTGGGTACCATAACCACTTGACTCAGCTGGGAGTTAATCTTCCTGATGAGTGTCATTTACAGAGTTTTTCAATCACTGCCACCAAGCTATAAAGGCTTGGTGATGAACTATAATATGCAAGGGATGAACAAGACTATTCCCGAGCTCTTCGCGATGCTAAAGGCTGCGGAGGTAGAAATAAAAAAGGAGCATCAAGTGTTGATGGTCAACAAGACCACTAGTTTCAAGAAAAAGGGCAAAGGGAAGAAAGGGAACTTCAAAAAGAACGGCAAGAAAGTTGCTGCTCAGGAGAAGAAACCCAAGTCGGGACCTAAGCCTGAAACTGAGTGCTTCTACTACAAAGGGACTGGTCACTGGAAGCGGAACTGCCCCAAGTATTTGGCGGATAAGAAGGATGGCAAAGTGAAAGGTATATTTGATATACATGTTATTGATGTGTACCTTACTAATGCTTGTAATAGCACCTTGGTATTTGATACTGGTTCTGTTGCTCATATCTGCAACTCGAAACAGGGGCTACAGATTAAACAAAGGTTGGCTAAGGACGAGGTGATGATGTGCGTCGGAAATGGTTCCAAGGTAGATGTGATCGCCATCGGCACGCTACCTCTACATCTACCTTCGGGATTAGTTTTAGACCTGAATAATTGTTATTTGGTGCCAGCGTTGAGCATGAACATTATTCTGGATCTTGTTTGATGCGAGACGGTTATTCATTTAAATCAGAGAATAATGGTTGTTCTATTTATACGAGTAATATCTTTTATGGTCATGCACCCTTGATGAGTGGTCTATTTTTGTTGAATCTCGATCGTGATGATACACATGTTTATAATATTGAAGCCAAAAGATGCAAAGTTGATAATGATAGTGCAACTTTGAAAGATCGAGGATGTCGCCTAAGGGGGGGGGGGCGAATAGGCGGTTTAAAATAACTAGTACAAATGCCCGTGCGTTGCACCGGTCTAAAAATGAAATATAACATGCTCTATGTGTTATTATGCAACATTAATAACCCAATTTTTACAAATGTATAAATAAGATTACATTAAGTATTTCTTTTTGTACGATGAAATTTGGACGTACCCTAACAATGTTTGTCATTACCTATTTCAGCTCCGCACTTTCATTTCATTTGAAAAACACGAATTTTTTTATCAATCAATTTCATTTTTTGTTATTCAGAAAAATATGATTTTTTTTACTTTCATATGGTGTTTTTAAAAAAATCAAAAATATTTTTTAAAATGTTATCATTTTTGTGGCGATTTTTTAAATATTATATTTCATTTGTAAATTTTTTTTGCACTATTTTTTAGGCTTTGTCCATTGACATTTGGCCTACGTATTAAGTCCAGCCTAAACTGCACCGACTCCAGCTGAGCTCCTCATCTCGTCTGCCAGCACCAGTTTCTCAAAAAATAAAATCTCGTCTTGTGCCTCTTCCTTCTCCGATCCCAAATGAATCCCCGTTCCCCAACCTAACTGAACTGAATGTGACGGCGGCAAGCGTCCCTCCCCTCCCCTCCGGTCGGCTCTCTCAGCCTCTCCATGGGTTCTAGAAAAAACCAACTGAGAGCCCCAAAACAAACACACAAAAGCACTCACATCTAGCGACATGAAGCAATCACTGAATACACGTCCCTTCCCTTCTCTCTAGCAAGTAGTGGTTACTAAACAAAATCTAACAATCGAACACTGTATAAATTGATACGGCAACCAAGTATAATCAATCAGAAACACGAATAGCAGCAGGTTCTCTCTACTTTCTCTCTACTTTCTTAATTCTCTGCCAAAACAACACGCAGCAACAGCAGCATATGCAAGCACATAGCAGCAGCCTCCTCTCAATTTTTCTCTATCTCGATTGATCCTTACTACTACTCCCTCCGTAAACTAATATAAGAGTGTTTAGATCACTACTTTAGTAATCTAAACACTCTTATATTAGTTTATTACAGAGGGAGTATAATCTATCAATTTCTCAGTGGGTTCTAGAAACATGCCATGGCAGTAACTCTTGTATGTAATCTTATGTAAATTCTGTTCCATTTGCTGTTCATAAAACCCAATAAAGGTCCCGTAAATGTACGCAAGACAACAGCTGGCTTGTTTTTTATAGTATGTATTACTGGACATTTCAACTGACGCTAGTACATAGCCTTGTTCTAACTTTGCAATAGTGTTGCTCTACTGTATAAAAACTACGCTGAACTCCATAGATTTCTGAGCGAACTTGAATCAACATAAGGGAATATCAAAATGATATCCGAATTCATGCATTGTTACGGAAAATGAATATAGCCAAAATGGAGATCATTATCAACATAAGGTGCTCATTATCACAACAGTCGTACATGCTTTAACCTGTCAAATATGTACTGTCATGAACAAAGAAAAAAATGTATTTGATTTGCCATGGACCTGCTTGAAATCGAAGATATGGATGATGGTGCAGCACACAAATCAAATTAGCATCACAGCTTAAACCGAGGTCTGTCTACGATCAGTCTGAAACTCGACTCGATAGGCTCAATATACACAATGAAACACAAGTTTCAGTGAGATTCTCAGATTCACACAGGAAAGTTCCTTGGAACTTTAACTGGAAAAAGGATCAAAGTTGAACATGAACTGGGAAAACATTCTAAAAGTTCAGACTGGGCATGCTAGCCTGCTGCTGTTGAAAACTGCCTGTATAACCAGGCCAGAAACAACAACCAAAACAGGGGATTACATCCAGTGATTAGCTTTCATCAAGGGGACAAATACCTCTGGTGTAGCCGCTGCAGGCGCCATTTGTACGGCTCGACCGATGTTCTTGAGATAATGTCGAGCTAGATGGGGATGGAGGTGATGGTAATGTCGAGCTAGATGGGGATGGAGGTGATGGCAATGGACCACGATCTATCTAATTATCTGATTTTGGCACAATCGATTCAAAACACTCAGAAACTGGAGTACATGTCGACATAGTTGATGACATAGGTGATGGCTCCAGAACACTTGATTCAGAAATTTTTGCTGTTTTTGAAGGTCGGTTATCAAAGTCCTCTTCAATGTTCTGTGTAATATTAAGTTACAGTGTTGTCATCTATTTTCTGCAATCACAACAAAAATAAAAGGTAAACCTCCAACCGTTAGAAGCATCATCTGACAGTAGCTTTGTTTAAAGGAGAGATAAAAATTACAATCCAGTATGTAAAAGGCAAAAGTATATAGAGATAAAAATTACCAATACATATGTGCATGTTTAAAAATTCTAGAATGAGAAAGTAAATCATATCAGCAAATGTGGTCTACCACACAGCATAAAGGACCTCAGTTGATTAAGTAGCTATATATGCGCATGTCAAAATATTCTAGGCTGCAAAACCATAAAAAACAGGAAAGATCAAGACACACATTATGATCCATTACATGAGAAGTAATATGATCTTTTTGACATTTTATTTATCCTACATCTTTGTGAGAGCCGCGGACTCAGCGCAGAACCTAATTTTTTTTTCCTACATTTACATTCTCAAACAGAACTGCATTTTTCTAGTTGTCAAAATACGGTGAGCAGTAATTTTCGTAAACATCATGCCCTGTTGAATATAATTGAGACCCGTCCATCACTTATTTGTGAACTACTTTTGTTCTGGTCACCTATGTACTGAACTACTAAACACTCCTTACGAATTTACTCTGCTTCTTTCAAGTACAAACAGAATCCATCTATGTAGGAGTGCATGATGTGTTGCTTGTAAGTGAAATATAGTCTACTGTCGGCAATAGCTATATTTGTTGTAGTAAACTGGCGATTTGACAAACATATGAGACCCATCAGATGCTTCAAAAGTACCTGAACCAAAGTAGGTCTAGGCGACGGCTGATGGTCTTCCGGCAAAATCGGCGGAGGCGGTAGCAGATTGTCTTGCGGCGAAGTCGACGAGCGGGAATGTGGGACTGGGTCCTTCCATATAGTTGGCTTGATGGCCCTTGTGGACAGAGTCTGTTCTCATTAGAGAATTGACCTTAGAACTTTGTGAGACGATGGCGGTGAAGTCAAAGGAGACGACGGCTGCGAAGTCGACAGATATAGTATAAGACAATCATAAATTCGGCAAGGAGGAAGATCAGGGAATAGTAATGCGAATTATGCCACTATATATTTTAAAATGCACAGTTACCTAAAAAAGCAGTCCTATTTGTTCTTAGTTCTTTGAGTTGGACTTTTAGACCTGGCATTTGATTTCTTGCATGGCTGATAACTGTGATGATTGTGATTCTTGGCAATTATAGTTTACTTCTCAGCTTGAACAATATGCTCTCATCTTTTAAGTATAACCTTAATGTTCCTCACTATGCAATGATCCCAAAATATATACGAAAATAAACATGTACTTCATGCTCTTCTATTTTTTTTTCCCTGACAGAAGGGAAAACACCCAGCTTCTATTAGATAAAATAAAGTATTACAAGGTATATATGGAGAAAAGTGTTGCAGTAATAGACGCATTGTACATGTACCAGGGCTCACATATGCAAACTAATATGAAGGGGATTCATACCTCTGGTGTAGTTGCCAAAGGCAACATTGGACGGCTCAACGGATGTTCATCACTCATCTTAAGGGCCTGAAAAAAAATCAACTCCAAATCAGAATAAGCTTTTTGCAGACGGACATCAATGTTGACTAAATCATAACTGTGAAAAAATAGCTGATCATTCTTTTATTCTCTCAAGTGGCACCCGGCACTTAATTCTACTGAAAAATATGCCGTTCAAATTAAGTGAAGCAAGTTCATACAATAATTAGAAGGTTCAGTACAGTTCTCTGTTTCAAATTGTTTTTCTTGTGATGCGGCAAAGAAATTCTCCTACAGTTGCAAAAATCATTATTCATAGTTTAATAGTAATAATGTTCAGGCAGGCACAAATTTAGGAAAAATACCACATGAATCTGAATTGAACCGTACATGATTCACAATCGCATCTAAGTACAAAACCAACAGTGGTCCTCCATCTAAGCAATCCACGAGTACACTTGATCTCAAGATTACTAACTAAAACCAAGTCTCGCAACAGTAAGAGAAGAAGACCATGACCACCAGTATCAAGTGCTGAAGAATCGTATTAGGTGTTTTACAATTACAGATAGTCGAAGAGCAGTGAAGTGGAAGCAAAGAGGCAACCAAAGCTTGATATTCAGCTCATCTCCAGCAACAGCGGCAGCAAGGTGGCGTCAGTGACGGTCACGGTCAGGTCAAGTTTTGATGAACTTCAGGTTCTACCGCGCCGTGGCGTAGCTTCGAGGGGATACATACCTCTCGTGTAGGCACCACAGGACTCGGCGGGCGTTCTTGTTCCTCCGGCGAACTCGGCGCTTGTTCCTCCGGCGAACTCGGCGCTTCTTCCTCCGGCGAACTTGGCGGCGACATTGGATGTTTGTTCAAAAATTGCAATTTGGACAGGATGATGGAGAAGGACACGGCCGGCCTCCAATTTTCCATCCAAATCACGATAGGAGCAGCGGAGGTTGAGAAGGATACCACGGAGGAGGCCAGAGAGGACTGGCGGCCGGAGCCGGCGGCCGGCGTACCATCCTCCATGAACGCCCACGGCGTCCGCCTTCTCCTCCGCCTCGGCTGTAGCCGTGCAGCAAGCCCACGGCGTCCGCCTTCTCCTCCGCCTCGTCTGTAACCGCACCCATGGCGTCCGCCTTCTCCTCCGCCGCGGATAGCCGTCCGACGAAGGTGCCGCCCCTCACCTGCTCGTGCTCCGCCGTCGCTGCCGTCGCTGGAAAGGGAGGAAGGCGCCGCCCCTCACGTGCTCGTGCTCCGCCGTCGCTGGAAAGGGAGGAGCTTTGGATAAGATGAATCAGGGACCGCGGACTGAATATCGAACAAACGTAGGGTCTTTATTGTAAAACCGAAGCGTTTTCCCAGATTCACTAAAGAAAGGACTGCGGGTTCTATTTTCGAAAAGCAAAGGGACTTTTTTATAAAAACGCCGCGACGGTGAACCCGCCTACTCAATCCGTGCTTTGCTTTATTATTATTATCTCTCCCTAATAATAATAATTAATAATTTAATAATTAATAATAATAATAATATAATATATAATATATATAGTAAAATATTATAATAATAATAATATATTATATATATATTTATTATTATTATTTTAATAATAAAGCACGGATCGACTTTGTCGGGTTCACCGTCACAATACGCTTTCTTCTCATGTCGTAATACGCTTTTACAATTCGTGTAGACAAAATCAAAATCCAAGGTGGTACTATTCCCCGAGAGCTCTAAGAGTCGAGCTTTGGATGAAACCTCGTGTACGTAATCGGGCCGGCCCAGTCGAGCTTTGGCTGAAACCTCGCGTACGTAATCGGGCCGGCCCATAACCAGGAAACAAGAACGTAAAAATAGCACGAAAAACAAAACCACACATGATGGGTTCGATCTCGCGACCTCACGCTAGGTAGCAGGGACGCCAACCACATGAGCTAGCTATTGATTATGCTCAAATTGCAGCGCCCCAGTTAAAGTAGTTTTGCGACCGGTCTATTTATTTTTCTTAAATATTTTCAACAATTCTTGGAAACAAGTGTGGATGATTTTCCTTAGAATATTTGAATATGAATACGTTTTTAAAATCGTCAATAAATATCGAAAATTCGAACAAAATTTCGAAACCTGAACAAATTTTGCAATTCCAAACGTTTATTTATTTTTGATATACGTTGTATTTTTAGAAGAATATACATTGAACATTTTTCACATAAATTTAACAATTTTACATACAAATTGAACATTTTTCTCCCATTACAACACATGGGTATATATAAATATATATATATATATATATGTAATAAATAATAAATCTCTCCCTAATAATAAAGCACGGATTGACTTTGTCGGGTTCACCGTCATAATACGCTTCTTCCCATTAATTTACGCTTTCAGTTTTTTCACCTATATTATTTTCTACATCCGAGGTGGTACTATTGCTTCTTACCATCGAAATTCCGTCTGCTCAGATCGAACACAAGCAACCAACTATTGTTCTCCAAAACTAATCATATTATTTGCTTTCTACATGTACTATGTAGACTATTCAAAGAGGTCATCTTCATGAAACTAGCAGAGGATAGACATTAGGAAAAATGAGAGATGAGGTGAGTTTTTGCTGTTCACCATCCAATTCAAGCATCACACAAATTAAGCATTACTATTCAAAGGATGCAGAGTTAACCTGTTCATCCTTTCTAGAGGAATTAATAAGTTAAAATTTGTGTCCCGTTGCAACGCACGGGCTCTTTTGCTAGTTATTATATATATATAGGGAGAGATTACAGTTTAGGCTTGAACAAATGCGGAATAAACCTAGCGGTTAATTTGTCAATCACAAAACCTACAACAACTAGGCTTACCTATGTGCACTAACAACTTATGCTAAGAAAGATAAATAACTAAGTGATAGCAAGATATATGACAAGAAACAATATGGCTATCACAAAGTAAAGTGCATAAGTAAAGGGCTCGGGTAAGAGATAACCGAGGCACGCGGAGACGACGATGTATCCCGAAGTTCACACCCTTGCGGATGCTAATCTCCGTTTGGAGCGGTGTGGAGGCACAATGCTCCCCAAGAAGCCACTAGGGCCACCGTAATCTCCTCACGCCCTCACAAAATGCAAGATGCCGTGATTCCACTAAGAGAACCTTGAGGGCGGTCACCGAACCCGTACGAAATGGCAACCCTTGGGGGCGGTCACCGAACCCGTACACTTTGGCACCCTTGGGGGCGGTCACCGGTACCCGTCAAATTGCTCGAGGCGATCTCCACAACCTAATTGGAGACCCCGACGCTTGCCCGGAGCTTTACACCACAATGATTCAGCTTCGAACAACACCGACCGTCTAGGGCGCCAAGGCACCCAAGAGGAACAAGCTCTAGGGTGCCCAAAGACCCAAGAGTAATAAGCTTCTCAAACTTCACTTCCACGTATCACCGTGGAGAACTCAAACCGATGCACCAAATGCAATGGCAAGGGCACACGGAGTGCCCAAGTCCTTCTCTCCCGAATCCCACCAAAGCAACTAATGCTAGGGAGGAAAATGAGAGGAAGAAAGAAAGAAGAACATGAAGAACTCCAAGATCTAGATCCAAGGGGTTCCCCTCACTTAGAGGAGAAAGTGATTGGTGGAAACGAGGATCTAGATCTCCTCTCTCTTTTCCCTCAAGAACTTGCAAGAATCATTGGAGGGATTGAGAGGTAGCAAGCTCGAAGAAGGTCAACAATGGGGGAAGAACACGAGCTCAAGAGATAAGGTTCATTGGGGAAGAAGACCCCCTTTTATAGGTGGGGAAAAATCCAACCGTTATGCTCATAGCCCGCACAGAGCGGTACTACCGCTCGACCTCACGGTACTACCGCTAGGGGTAGCGGTACTACCTCAAAGGGTAGCGGTACTACTGCTTGCGAGTGGTACTAAAAAAATACATCCATGCCTACCAGCGCTGGACTTGTGACGAGTTTTTGGTCCGGAGCGGTACTACCGCTGTAGTAGCCGCGGTAGTACCGCTCTGGAGCGGTAGTAAAAAATTACATCCGCTCCTATCCGTAGTAGTACCGCTGCAGCCTTTTCACAACACCAAAACTGCCACAACTTCTGCAAACGGACTCCGAATTTGATGAAACCAAGTTTGTTGGAAAGCTAGAGACAAGGGCTAACACAATCTTGATAGAAATAACAATAAGAAGGAAATTAGAAAAGGCCCAAGAGAAAATGGTGAGAACCCTTCCTCGAATAAGACCGATAAAAACCACAACACCGAAAACGCAATAGAAGAGGCATATGAAATCAGTTTTCGAAGTACTAGAGCTTGTCACGGAGATAAACAAGCTCTAAAACCTCAAAAGACAAAACAAATAAGAATCAAAAAAGATGATGCAAGGATGAAATGGTTTGAGCTCTTGACGAATGATACGATCAAGCTACTCACTTGAGAGCCCCCTTGATAGTACAGCTATTGATCCTATAACCCGGTCTCCAAACTATCACCATGAGACCGGTAAAATATAAAACCTATCAAGGGCTAAACTTTGCCTTGCACGAAGTCCACTTGAGCTAGATGATGATGATCTTGACTCCCTCAAGTTGGACCACCTTTCTTGATTGCGTTCGCTCGATGAAGACTAGTTGATTTCTCCCCCATACTCCACTATGGGTGAGCCACTCTTTGGCACATCTTCACAAGTCGATTGATACCATAATGGACGGCAAGCTACAAGCATGATTTCTTCGTGATGCTCCACTTGAACTTGCACAACACAACCTTGATTTGATGTCATCCTCCATGGGTTGAGTGATATCTTCCTCTTGACGCAAGCCCATGAACACGTACCTAACCCCACATAGATCTCTCACATAGACCATGGGTTAGTACACAATGGACAATGCTTACCATACCATGGGATCACTTGATCCCTCTCGGTACATCTTCTAGGCTTTGTGAGTTGATAAACTTGATTCACTCTTGACTTAGTCTTGATCAACCTTGAATCTTTCCAACTCCCTTCATTTGGATGATGTCTTGAAGGTAAACATGAATGATCACACAATCTTCTTCTTCAAGACATGCTTGCAATAAGCTCAACACTCACATAACCAATCTTTGTATAATTCCTTAATAGCACCTTGGTCAACTCATAAACTCCTTGAAACCAACACATGGACTTCAAGAAGAGCCTATGGACAAATCCTTCAAATATAACTCAATGAAACCATTAGTCCATAGAGAGTGTCATCAATTACCAAAACCACACATGGGGGCACCACATGTCCTTTCAATCTCCCCCATTTTGGTAATTGATGACAATCACTTTCAAGAGAATTTATATAAGGAATTATGTATCACCATGCAATGCAACAACCAATAGTGCATGCGTATGAGATGCAAATGCTAAGGAACAAAACCAAAGCAAGAGGAGATAACTCTCCAACCTTCTCCACAAAACTCTCTGAAACTTCTCCCCCATTGGCATCGATTGCCAAAATGGGCGAAAAGCTAAGAAGGCCAATATAATTTGTGGTCCTCCATGAATTGTGTATTTCTCAACAAGAGAGTGGAATGCAATACACATATCCAAAGGTAAATACTTGGAGGAACACAAACTATATTGAGGCACAAAGATTGCTAAAGAATGATATGCCACAAAGACATAACAAAGAGAGACACAAGCAATCAAGCAGTCAAAAGATACCAATTGAAGTAAGCAATCAAAGGATATCAATTGAACCAACTAGACCAAAGATCCTACGAGCCACATGAATAAAGAATATTATGATATGAGCGAAGGAGTGTTCTAAAGAAACTAGAGAAGCTCCCCATGATTTGTGCACACATAATAATTTTTGTATTTGAATACAAAGTGCACAAAACAGGATCATAGCTCCCCCAAAATCAATAGAAACTTACAACAAGTGCAAGTGAGCATATAGGAAACAAAGCCTAGCACTTGCAACAAACAAATGATCGAGCAATCATGTAAAAGAGGCAACTAGGAATATGCTCAACCAAAATGATGTGTGTGAGTAATGGCAAAGCACTTGAGAAGACTAAAATAAGGATGAGCATTAAGCATCAACATAGTCTTGGAAAAATTAGATACACAGTGCATGACATGTCCTCTCCACACACACCCAACTAGCAAATGGGTTCACAAGCTCACTAAAATGATAACAACAAAGCTTGCGACAACCCATGGTAAAGATAGAAGATGAAGGCCTCATCAAGACGAGGGATACCAATTAAGATGGCAAAAGCCTCATAAAGATAAGCATGAGGAAAATAATCTTCACCACACAAGAGTGCATCAAGATGCAATGATATAAGACACGCACTCAAGGCAAAAGCTTTCACGGAGCCACCAAAGGAATAACATAAGAAAGATGAGGTGGAAGTGAAAGAAAGTATATCATCTAGATATGCAACTTCTCTCAAGTGCATAAGATTCTAGGTAAACGAAATCATGATGATATTTATCTGCAAAGGAGGATGTACACCCAAAATAGTTACAACACGAAGGAACAAGATATCCAAAAGGAAGTCATACATATACCAATAAGATATTTTTTGGAAGCATAGCACATGGCTAGATGTGGTCTTATTGTATATAAATGAATTCCTACCACACAAGCATCAAGGACATCACAACTAGCAACATGAGATTATCGTTGAGATGCTTTGAGAAAGGAAACAAGTATCACAATATGGAATGAATAGCATGCCAAGATGCAACCTACACAAGGTTGAATGCAAGAAAATAATGCATGGAAATATACTTGTTACCGAGATATCATTGGAAGGATGTAGAAGAAACTAATTGAATGTAGTAGATAGTAGTTCATTGAGCATCCTAGCTTGACTCCAATAAGCTCATGGTGACACCACCTTCCTGTGAGTGAGCCGAGCATCCAATGTATCTCCAATTGTTCCTAGAGCAACAACACAAACAAAATGGTACCCAACCTCATTGGGACCAAAGAGTTAGAGAACCAACAATAGATAGGACAAACTCCACATAAATATGTGCATATAGATATGAAAATGAATTTCATGCACATCTCATCCAATTTGAGACTTGGTGGAGTTTCCCCTATATATTGGGTCAAAGAAAGAAAGCATGCCAAAGAGACTACATGAAGTTAATATATATGCTCAATACTTTCAAGAACCGAAACAAATTGGCAAAGAAAAAATACCAAGTGAAGAAAAGATACCAAATGAATAAATCAACACATGGAGGGTATCCATAACAGATACATCGAGGAATGAGATATCCATTGATACACACTAAATAAAAGATATCAAACTCCCAAAAGAGAGGATGGTCCCAAACAAACCAAGCTCTCTACAAAGTTTCATGATGGCACAAAGTACCAAAAAGAAAACGGCTTGCCTTCCACCAACACACACTTGATAAGGATCGCAAGATGAGTGTTTTATAGAAAATAGGATAGCTCCCCCAAGACTAGTGCATTATAGAGAGTTTGCATTTGAATACAAAATGCACAAGGTGGGATCACCACTTTCACTATATCTAGAAAACACTAGACAAGATCAAGAAATTAACAAGATCCACAAGTGGTATGGAAGACAAAGGGAGTTGATACATTCCTTGGCAAGAGAAAAGACAAATAAAAGCAAAAGCCAATGTAAAGATGATCAATAAATTCTACCACACAAGTGAGTACCAATTGTCAAAAGACAAGAAGTAAATGGAAATAATTCCCGGTGGTAGATAGCAAGGATAGCCAACATAATCTTCACTCCACACACAAGCAAATTGCAACTTGTAGAGCTAACATGCCACCTAGGAACAAGATAATTTACAATATCAATTCTAGGTGACAATATCTCAAATGTACACATTTTCTAGGCTTGTAATATGCACATAGCATATTACTCCCCCATAATGTGATACCAATAAGAACTTAACAAGAGGCAATAAGAGGATCCAACAAGAGATAATTAATGGACTATTTAGAATTTGAATTTCTCATGAGAAGACCACATAGCGACTAGATAATCTTGTAATATCAATACTAGATGGTATTCCTCATGTACACACATTTATAGGATTGTGAGGTGCCCAAAGCACATCACTCCCCCAAAATGAGATGTTCCATTAATCTCTCACACGAGCCAACTAGGATACAAACAAGAAGCATAAAGACTCAACACACGACACACACGTACATGATGTGCAAACCAACACACACATACTTGATTGCTCAAGATAAGCAAGTTGGAAGCACAACATATACAAACACATGCAAGGAGCAAAACCAAAACATGCAAAGGGGCAAGTAACTTTCAATGTAAACAATTTAAGTACAAGTTACCCCAAGGAGGCACATTGGATATAAGATAGAAACTTGATAATCCAATTGACTTGGCTTGAGACAATAAGAATGATGAAGTCCCCTTAATTCTTCATAATGTAGCCAAGTCTCCAATGCCCTCCAACAACACCTATTGATCAAGTTTGAGCTTGGTGGTCCCCAACCAAGTTGGGTCCTAAGAGGTTAGTCACAATAGGCTTGGCTACCCAAATGGTTCTTTTCTTGGCACCACTTTGAGTACCAACAAACTTGGCATACACATTGCCAACCTTATCCTTCCCAAGAGAATAGATATCCTCAATAATAATTGAGTTGGGTAAGTTACCACTAGTGCATGAAGAAGCGACGTGACCTTTCTCACGACATAAGTAGCAACGTATACTCTTCACTTTCTTCTCACTTGATTTCTCAACATGAGAAGCATTAACTTGAGTCTTCATGGGAAGTGGCCTTTCTTCAACTTGAGGTTGAGCATGAGATTGAACTTGTGGCCTCTTCCCTTGTTGCCTGTCACTAATGGCCTTGTTCTTCAATGGGCAAGATCTAACATGATGCCCTTCAATTTTGCACTTGAAGCAAATAATCTTGGTCGAATTCTTGACTTGTTCTTGGCCCTTCTTCTTGATTCTCTTGGACTTCTTCTTCTTATTGGAGTTGAATCCAAGTCCACCTTTGTCATTGGGGGATTTTTGCACACTCAAGATATTGTTGAGTGTAGCCTTCCCTTAACAACACTTTTCCAAGTCTTTCTTCAAAGAAGTGACTTGTGCCTTGAGCTCTTTGATTTCCTCTACATGGTTAGTCTCAACACAAGCACTATAGGAAGTATAAGCTTCATTGTTAGAGCAACAAGGCAAGGAAAGCAATTCATCACAAGATGTATAAATGTTATGCATGGATGAATCATGCGGACTAGCACAAGGCAATATAGCATTTTGACTAAAAGTAGTGCTAGTATCCACATGAGGCTCACTTGATGTTACCTTAGCAATAATGGCCTCATGAGCTATCTTTAGCACATTATGGGATACTAGAAGATCATCATGAGAGCTTGAGAGCTTTTCATGGCTTTCTTCCAATTTCCCATAATTGCTAGATAGCAACTCAAGTTGAGCCCGTAGCTCAACATTCTCCTTCAAATGGATGCTTCATAAGAAATAGAGTTAGTAGCACAAGAATCATCATTGACAACAAGAGGAGAAGGCAACTTGGCAAGCTCTTTCAAATAGGAAGCTTTAAGTTGAGCATGAGACTCGGTGAGTTTGATGAGCTCACTCTTAATGACCCCAGAGCCATTTTCGAGGTGCTCAAAGTCCTCAAGGAGTCTAGCATGAGCAACTTCAAGCTTAGAATTTTTAGTTTTGAAATCATTGGCCACCTCAAGAGCTCTATCATGAGATTCCCTCACTCTAGATAATTCTAGAGCAAAATTCTCGTCAAGAGATTCGGAGGTGGTTTGTTCATGTTCAAGAGCTTGAGATAGCTCCGCGATCTCATTTGCGTAATCACGCTCATGAGCTTCCATTTTCTCAATGGTGACCTCATGCTCCTCCAGATGAGATTCCAACTCCTCAATGTATTTCTTGCCTTCAATGGCAATGGACATGCTGATATGCTTGCTATGTCTTGTTGCCATAATAAAAATGCATCTATTTCCTCGAATTGTTGTGCTAACAATGTAGAGGAAACCCAACACTCCATGGAACAAGATGTGATTTTTAATGGTGCTTCAAGGGATCCTACATTATCATCTATTGCATTTTGCCTTATGGCCAAGGCTTCAAAGGTATCTCCTACCTTGAACCCCAATATGTCTCTTGATGATTATGTTGATGCTAATGATGATGAGGATAATTATGAAGAGAATGATAATGTTGCCTCCTTAAAAACTAAGTGGGAAACGATTTTTAAAGCTCTTCATAAAAATAAAATTGCCCGTTCCAACTTCATGGAAATAATGAGATTTAGTCAAGCAATTTCTACATGATATGCAAGGACTATGAACACAAACATGTGAAACATTTGGAGTGCTCGAAGTGTTAAAGTCCAAAGAAGAAGCATTGCAATAAGATAGTGATGAAGGATCATCCACAATAAGCATACTATCATCATTGCAATGACCAACACTACTCACCATATAATTACCTTGTGGCAAACCACATGTAGGTGAAGTAGAAGAAGTTGAGAAGACTATACGACCGGAGGTGGAGGGAGAACAATCATCCCCACAAATCTTGGACACACCATATTTATCTTGAAGCTTCGTCCACAACTCATGAGCATCCCAAAACGGCATGAGTTGAAATACAACTACATTGCTCAAAGCATCGAAAAGCACATTAGAAGCTTGAGCATTGAGATAAGAGTTTTTCTCATCCTCTAAAGATAATCTTTGGGGATCCTTTGGAGGAGAAAAACCCATATCTACAATTCGCTCTAAATTTGGGTCCATGACCCTAAAGAGATTAAGCATGCGAATTACCCAAACATCAAAACTTGTGCCATCGAGACTAAGAGTGTCAGAGAATCCTAATACCCTAGTCGAAATCTTTACTCTCTAGGTGGTAAAGCCTAATAAAGAGAGACGAGGCTCTGGTACCAATTGAAAGATCAAGGATGTCACCTAGAGGGGGGGGGTGAATAGGCGGTTTAAAATAATTAAGGTTTAGGCTTGAACAAATGCGGAATAAACCTAGCGGTTAATTTGTCAAGGACAAAACCTACAACAACTAGGATCACCTATGTGCACCAGCAACTTATGCTAAGAAAGATAAACAACTAAGTGATAGCAAGATATATGACAAGAAACAATATGGCTATCACAAAGTAAAGTGCATAAGTAAAGGGCTCGGGTAAGAGATAACTGAGGCACGTGGAGACGATGATGTATCCCGAAGTTCACACCCTTGCGGATGCTAATCTCCATTTGGAGCGGTGTGGAGGCACAATGCTCCCCAAGAAGCCACTAGGGCCACCGTAATCTCCTCACGCCCTCGCAAAATGCAAGATGCCGTGAGTTCACCAAGGTACCCTTGAGGGCGGTCACCAAACCCGTACAAATGGCAACCCTTGGGGGCGGTCACCGAACCCGTACACTTTGGCAACCCTTGGGGTCGGTCACCGGTACCCGTCAAATTGCTCGGGGCGATCTCCACAACTTAATTGGAGACCCCGACGCTTGCCCGGAGCTTTACACCACAATGATTGAGCTCCGAACAACACCAACCGTCTAGGGCGCCAAGGCACCCAAGAGGAACAAGCTCTAGGGTGCCCAAAGACCCCAAGAGTAATAAGCTTCTCAAACTTCACTTCCACGTATCACCGTGGAGAACTCAAACCGATGCACCAAATGCAATGGCAAGGGCACACGGAGTGCCCAAGTCCTTCTCTCCCGAATCCCACCAAAGCAACTAATGCTAGGGAGGAAAATGAGAGGAAGAAAGAAAGAAGAACACGAAGAACTCCAAGATCTAGATCCAAGGGGTTCCCCTCACTTAGAGGAGAAAGTGATTGGTGGAAACGTGGATCTAGATCTCCTCTCTCTTTTCCCTCAAGAACTTGCAAGAATCATTGGAGGGATTGAGAGGTAGCAAGCTCGAAGAAGGTCAAAAATGGGGGAAGAACACGAGCTCAAGAGATAAGGTTCACTGGGGAAGAAGACCCTCTTTTATAGGTGGGGAAAAATCCAACCATTATGCTCACAGCCCGCACAGAGCGGTACTACCGCTCGACCTCACGGTACTACCGCTAGTGGTAGCGGTACTACCTCAAAGGGTACCGGTATTGCTGCTTGCGAGCGGTACTAAAAAATACATCTGTGCCTACCACCGCTGGACTTGTGACGAGTTTTTGGTCCGGAGCGGTACTACCACTGTAGTAGCCGCGGTAGTACCACCCTGGAGCGGTAGTAAAAAATTACATCCGCTCATGTCCGTAGTAGTACCACTGCAGCCTTTTCAGAACACCAAAACTACCACAACTTCTGCAAACGGACTCCGAATTCGATGAAACCAAGTTTGTTGGAAAGCTAGAGACAAGGGCTAACAAAATCTTGATAGAAATAACAATAAGAAGTAAATTAGAGAAGGCCCAAGAGAAAATGGTGAGAACCCTTCCTCGAATAAGACCGGTAAAAACTACAACACCGAAAACGCAATAGAAGAGGCATATGAAATCCGTTTTCGAAGTACTAGAGCTTGTCATGGAGATAACAACAAGCTCTAAAACCTCAAAAGACAAAACAAATAAGAATCAAGGAAGATGATGCAAGGATGCAATGGTTTTAGCTCTTGACGAACGATACGATCAAGCTACTCACTTGAGAGCCCCCCTTGATAGTACGGCTATCGATCCTATAACCCGGTCTCCAAACTATCACCATGAGACCGGTAAAATATAAAACCTATCAAGGGCAAACCTTTGCCTTGCACGATGTCCACTTGAGCTAGATGATGATGATCTTGGCTCCCTCAAGTTGGACCACCTTTCTGGATTGCGTTCGCTCGATGAAGATTAGTTGATTTCTCCCCCATACTCCACTATGGGTGAGCCACTCTTTGGGACATCTTCACAAGTCCATTGATACCATAATGGATGGCAAGCTACAAGCATGATTTCTTCGTGATGCTCCACTTGAACTTGCACAACACAACCTTGATTTGATGTCATCCTCCATGGGTTGAGTGATATCTTCCTCTTGACGCAAGCCCATGAACACGTACCTAACCCCACATAGATCTCTCACATAGACCATGGGTTAGTACACAATGGACAATGCTTACCATACCATGGGATCACTTGATCCCTCTTGGTACATCTTCTACGCTTTGTGAGTTGATAAACTTGATTCACTCTTGACTTAGTCTTGATCAACCTTGAATCTTTCCAACTCCCTTCATTTGGATGATGTCTTGAAGGTAAACATGAATGATCACACAATCTTCTTCTTCAAGACATGCTTGCAATAAGCTCAACACTCACGTAACCAATCTTTGGATAATTCCTTAATAGCACCTTGGTCAACTCATAAACTCCTTGAAACCAACACATGGACTTCAAGAAGAGCCTATGGACAAATCCTTCAAATATAACTCAATGAAACCATTAGTCCATAGAGAGTGTCATCAATTACCAAAACCACACATGGGGGCACCACATGTCCTTTCAAACTTATTTGTGGCACTGCCGTTTGGGTCATATTGGTGTAAAGCGCATGAAGAAACTCCATGCCGATGGACTTTTGGAATCACTTGATTATGAATCACTTGGTGCTTGCGAACCGTGCCTCATAGGCAAGATGACTAAAACTCTGTTCTCCGGAACAATGGAATGAGCTACTGACTTGTTGGAAATAATACATACAGATGTATACGGCCCAATGAGTGTTGAGGCTCGTGGCGGGTATCGTTATTTTCTTACCTTAACAGATGATTTGAGCAGATATGATTATATCTACTTAATGAAGCATAAGTCTGAAACATTTGAAAGTTCAAATATTTCAGAGTGAAGTGGAAAATCATCTTAACAAGAAAATAAAGTTTCTATGATCTAATCGTGGAGGAGAATATTTGAGTTACGAGTTTGGTCTTCATTTGAAACAATGTGGAATAGTTTCACAACTTATGCCACCTAGAACACCATAGCGAAATGGTGTGTCCGAACGTCGTAACCGTACTTTATTGGATATGGTGCGATCTATGATGTCTCTTACTGATTTACCGCTATCATTTTGGGGTTATGCTTTAGAGACGGCTGCATTCACTTTAAATAGGGCACCATCAAAATCCGTTGAGACGACGCCTTATGAACTATGGTTTGGCAAGAAACCAAAGTTGTCGTTTCTTAAAGTTTGGGGCTGCGATGCTTATGTGAAAAAGTTTCAACCTGATAAGCTCGAACCCAAATCAGAGAAGTGCGTCTTCATAGGATACCCAAAGGAAACTGTTGGGTACACCTTCTATCACAGATCCGAAGGCAAAATCTTTGTTGCTAAGAATGGATCCTTTCTAGAGAAGGAGTTTCTCTTGAAAGAAGTGAGTGGGAGGAATGTAGAACTTGATGAGGTAATTGTACCTTCTCCCTTATTGGAAAGTAGTTCATCACAGAAATCAGTTCCAGTGATTCCTACACCAATTAGTGAGGAAGCTAATGATAATGATCGTGATACTTCAGATCAAGTTACTACCGAACCTCGCAGGTCTTCCAGAGTGAGATCCGAACCAGAGTGGTATGGTAATCATGTTCTGTAAGTCATGTTACTAGACCATGGTGAACCTACGAACTATGAGGAAGCGATGATGTGCCCAGATTCCGCGAAATGGCTTGAGGCCATGAAATCTGAGATGGGATCCATGTATGAGAACAAAGTGTGGACTTTGGTGGAGTTGCCCAATGATTGGCAAGCCATAGAAAATAAATGGATCTTCAAGAAGAAGACCAACGCTGACGGTAATGTTACTGTCTACAAAGCTCGACTTGTTGCGAAAGGTTTTCGACAAGTTCAAGGAGTTGATAGCGATGAGACTTTCTCACTTGTAGAGATGCTTAAGTCTGTCCGAATCATGTTAGCAATTGCCGCATTTATGATTATGAAATTTGGCAGATGGATGTCAAAACTGCATTCCTGAATGGATTTCTAGAAGAAGAGTTGTATATGATGCAACCAGAAGGTTTTGTCGATCCAAAGGGTGCTAACAAAGTGTGCAAGCTCCAGCGATCCATTTATGGACTGGTGCAAGCCTCTCGGAGTTGGAATAAACGCTTTGATAATGTGATCAAAGCATATGGTTTTATACAGACTTTTGGAGAAGCCTGTATTTACAAGAAAGTGAGTGGGAGCTCTGTAGCGTTTCTAATATTAGATGTGGATGACATATTGTTGATTGGAAATGATATAGAATTTCTGGATAGCATAAAAGGATACTTGAATAAGATTTTTTCTATGAAAGACCTCCGTGAAGCTGCTTACATATTGGGCATCAAGATCTATAGAGATAGATCAAGACGCTTAATTGGACTTTCACAATGCACATACCTTGATAAAGTTTTGAAGAAGTTCAAAATGGATCAGTCAAAGAAAGGGTTCTTGCATGTATTACAAGGTGTGAAGTTGAGTCAGACTGAAAGCCCAACCACAACAGAAGATAGAGAGAAAATGAAAGTCATTCCCTATGCTTCAGCCATAGGTTCTATCATGTATGCAATGTTGTGTACCGGACCTGATGTGTGCCTTGCTATAAGCATAGCAGGGAGGTACCAAAGAAATCCCAGAGTGGAGCACTGGACAGCGGTCAAGAGCATCCTGAAATACCTGAAAAGGACTAAGGATATGTTTCTCATTTATGGAGGTGACAAAAAGCTCATCGTAAATGGTTACGTCGATGCAAGCTTTGACACTGATCCGGATGACTCTAAGTCGCAAACCGGATACGTATTTTTATTGAATGGAGGAGCTGTCCGTTGGTGCAGTTCCAAGCAGAGCGTCATGGCAGGATCTACGTGTGAAGCGGAGTACATTGCTGCTTCGGAAGCAGCAAATGAAGGAGTCTAGTGAAGGAGTCCATATCCGATCTAGGTGTCATACCTAGTGCATCGGGTCTAATGAAAATCTATTGTGACAATACTGGTGCAATTGCCTTGGCAAAGGAATCCATATTTCGCAAGAGAACCAAGCACATCAAGAGACGCTTCAATTCCATCCGTCATCAAGTTTCAGAAGGGGACATAGAGATTTGCGAGAGACATATGGGTCTGAATGTTGCAGACCCGTTGACTAAGCCTCTTCCACGAGCAAAACATGATCAGCACCAAGACTCCATGGGTGTTAGAATCATTACTTTGTAATCTAGATTACTGACTCTAGTGCAAGTGGGAGACTGAAGGAAATATGCCCTAGAGGCAATAATAAAGTTATTTTTTGTTTCCTTATTTCATGATAAATGTTTATTATTCATGCTAGAATTGTATTAACCGGAAACTTAGTACATGTGTGAATACATAGACAAAACAAAGTGCCCCTAGTATGCCTCTACTTGACTAGCTCGTTAATCAAAGATGGTTATGTTTCCTAACCATAGACATGTGTTGTCATTTGATGAACGGGATCACATCATTAGGACAATGATGTGATGGACATGACCCATCCGTTGGCTTAGCATTATGATCGTTACAGTTTCACTGCTACTGCTTTCTTCATGACTTGTAACATCCCGAATTTTCAATTTGGGAATGTTATACATTAGATCATCATTGCATATCATATTTTATTACATTTTGGCTTGATCCTAGAAATTTACGCAACTCAAGGACCCACGGAGAGAGTTGGGGATTTTGTTATTTTCATATTTGAGTTTCCTCAAATTTTGAATAGGGGATCGTTTGATTTTAATTATTTTACCTTCGAATATTTCTTTTATAAAAATAAAAGAGAGGGGATAAAATGTCTTTCCCAAAATAAAGAAATATTGGAGGTTTAATATTAAAATCAAATAAGATTTTTATTCAGAGTTTTAGCGTTATTTTATTTGAATTAGGAAAAATATGCGTTTTTCAAAATTGCATTAGAGGCCCAAATAAATGTTCACTTTCTCCGCTATATTTTTAGAGGACGGGGAAAATTTATTTCAGGATTTTTGGAGCCCGTTTAGTATTTGTTTTATTTGTTTTTCTACGCGGAATTATTTAAAAAAAAAGTTACCAACCTAGCCGAGCCGTGCCCGACTAGGACTTCGCCCTGCCGGCCTTTTTAAGCGGAGGCCCGAGCCGCCCCCAAACCCTAGCCCCGCCCCTGCCGACCCCGTCACCGCAGCCCGCCGACCCCGCCGCCTCGCTGGAGTACGCCGCCGCCGTCGCTGCCGGAGTCCACCGCCGCCGCCCTCGTCGGATCTCGCCGAGGTAGCCGCCGCGGTTTTCGTTAGAAAACCATCGGTTTTTTTAGAAACCGCGGTTTATTTTTTAGATCGGTTATATTTTTCCCGGTTTAGTTATTCAGTGAACGCCCGTTCGTTCGTTCGTTTTAACGAACGGTTTTCACCCGTAGCCGCAGATAGCGAACGTTTCGTTCGTTAGCCTGTTCATTAGTTTTTCTTTTTCCAGGGATTTTCCGCGATTATTTTCGATCATGATTTCTGCCCTGATTTTCGTTTTAGTTTATCTTTTCGCTCGTTTATCGGAATCAGGCGATTCAAGCACCTAGAGTTTTGTCTCGAAGCCCTCTTTCTGTTTAACCAACTTAAACAAGATTTTGCTACTGTAAAATTTGACTTAAGTCCAGATTAGTAAACGGAGCTTGTTTCTTTTACAGTTTGAGTTTCGTTGCTTCGTTTGATTTGATTCTTTTTGCAAACCGGAGTTCTTAAGTTGAACTTTTTGGTTAGATCTCTTATTTGAGTTTTACCCGTGCTTCTTGTTGAGTGCTTATTGTATGCTTGTTTGTTTGCGACAGAGTACCCGGAGTGCGAAGCGTGCTACTACGAGTCTCTAGGTTTCACGGATCATCAGCAAGGCAAGTAACACTTTGATCATACCTCTTTACTACCCAGTTTTATTGCATTAGACCAATCCTCAAACAATTGTATGGTTAGGATCTGATTAATATGTGGGTTTTGGGAAGTAGATGAGGTAGTACCTATTGTCCTATTTATTATCAAACCTTTGGGAGTTACTTCTACGTTGCTTATATTGCTATGCTATGCTTGTAGACGTGGATTGGGTGAGTGTATCCATGACAGATGTGAGTATTGTTATTTAATAGTTAACTTAAGTGGCTACTTTAATACACATCTGGGTGGATTGAGGCACCTGGGGAACCCAGTGTTGCCTGTTTTTTTGGAAATCCCGGGGTTACCGTGTGATTATCCTATGGACCGCCACCCAGGCTCAAAGGGATCATAAGATTATTCATGCTAGAAACTTCCGTGTGCAGCCACAAGCTATTATGGGCTCTAGCATAGTTGAGTACGTTGCAATACCTCTTTCAGTGGTGGGCTAGCAGATGTAGGGGAAAGTAGGTGTAACTGTCCACCCAGAGTAAAGAGTTGTTGTTTCAAAAAGATGGTGTCTCATTTCTCCGACCATGGATGTATTCGAGTCTTGTGGGGAAAAGTGTGCAAACCTCTACAGAGTGTAGAAACTAATCATGGTTAGCCGTGTCCCCGGTTATGGACATCTTGAGTATCTAGTTCTTGGATTATCATGTTGATCTCATCACTCTTAATTTAATTTGATTGGGTTTAATGATGATGCTTAATTGGGATTGAGTTGGGTGAACCTTCTCAATGTTTAACAACCACCATGATAGTTAAATAAAATTTATTCCTTTGTTGTAGGGAAAAACTAGCTTTATGCAAAACTGCAACCATAGAGCTTTCCACCAGCCATATATGCATGTAGTGATAGCATTATTCTGTTCATTACTCTCTTGTGTTACATTGCCAGCATATTCCATGTGCTGACCCGTTTCGTGCTGCAACGTTCATGTTGCAGACTTTTCAGACGACGAGTAAGGTGCCTTAGGTCGTGATCTTTCACTCAGTGATGCCGTTGGAGTTGATGGACTCACTTTATCTTCCAAGCCTTACGCTGTTATCGTTATTAGATGGCCTTAAGCCATATTTATTGTAATAAGTTCTCTTTTGAGACATTCGATGTAATAAGTGTGTGATTGCTACTCTGTTATAAATCCTTCAAGTACTATGCGTGTTAGCATTACCGATCCAGGGATGACACTGATGCATAGAGATCAGACTGTTTGAGGTCTGGTCGCTACAAGATGGTATCAGAGCACACGCTGAATGTAGGACACGACCACTAAGCTAAGGCCCTAGATCACTACTCTCTTCTCATTTCTGACTCCTCTCCCTTTTCTACTCTTTAGGATGGAGGATGCAAGGAACAAGTTCACTCAACCGGATGAAGATACACCTTTCGGACGCCACTTGAAGGAAGTTACTAGATATCTGAATATCGGACTACCAAGCTTCACCGGGACCTACATCGCCACCTTACCAGAAGAGGAGCGTTGGATGATTCGAGTTCAAGTTCCAGGAAGGACGTTCACGCTAGTCACTGAGCCCATAGAGTTTTCCTTTGATGCACCAACCTAGAGTCTAGGAAAGAGCATGGCAGCCCACATCACCATGGGACGCATTGGAGAAGTTTACCACAAGGATCTCAAGGATACTATCTACCAGATTTGTGGGCGCCGAGATGAGCAATGGGAGATGATCAACACCAGGAAGGATAGATCCATTGCAGCTTTCATCCAGGAGTTAAACCAGCATATTCGTCGCTAGGAGAACCAGATGTGCGCAGGCATGGTAGATCTGAAGAAGGCAATGACCAGGATCACGGAGCTAGAGGAAGAACTCAAGTCTACACGCAACGGATATGAGGAGGAAATGATGATACTCGTGGAGAAGAATGACGACTTGACGAGGAAGCTAGGAGTATTCATGGGAGACCCCGCGCCAGGAGGAGAGGACGACGATTCCACTTGTCTGGAGAACTACATCATCATTGACGACACCGACTCGGACCCCGATAGCAATGATGACTTTGTTGATGAAGCTGGAGCAGATATCATGGAGTCTTCCGCCGATCAATTTTTCTAGTCGACCACCATATCAGCAGTAGTATTCCCCCATGTATATAGTATAGTCCGAGCACTTTTGTATCGATAGTTAGACCGATTGTATGCCCTTGTTTGATTTGATTGAAGTGATATGATTGTGTTTGTCTCATGTGCATATGGGTAGTGTTTTCCCTCTAGACCTCATTCTATTCTATTTTCTCATCTTTTCTAAACCCATCAGATGCCTCCGAGACGCGACAATGGATTTGCTTTCCCACCGGAGCTCACTCAGTTGATCCAGCAGCAGAACGCATTGATGCACATACTAGTCCAGAATCAGAATCAGGGGAACAACAACAACAACAACAACAACAACCCACCACCACCACCACCTGTTGATCACCTAGCCCGTTTCTTAAGGCTGAATCCGTCGATGTTCTCCAGTAGCACTGAGCCGATAATTGCAGATGATTGGCTCCGCAAGATTGGAAGGGAGTTGACCACTGCAGGATGCACAGATGCGGAGAGAGTGCGTTTTGCCGCACATCATCTTGATGGACCGCATCATCATGGTGGGAGAATTTCACAGCCACTTACCCCATCGACACTGTTACATGGGATCAGTTTCAGCAAGCTTTTCGCACAACCCATGTTTCAGCAGGAGCTATGGCCATGAAGAAGCGTGAGTTTCGTAACTTGCGCCAAGGAGGACGCACAGTAGGCCAGTATGTGGATGATTTTAGTAAGTTAGCTCGTTATGCCCCAGATGACGTTGCTACGGATGCAGCTAAGCAGGAGAAGTTTCTGGAAGGACTGAATGATGAGCTGAGCATGCAGTTGATGGTGGAAAATTTCAACAACTACTAGGAGTTGGTAGATAGAGCTCTCATGATTGAAGGGAAGCAGCAGCAGATCGACAACCGCAAGAGGAAGTATGGACAAGGGAAGTACAATTCTGGAGCTCAGCAGAGGCCTCGTTTTACCCTGAACTCGGGAGGACCCGTTCACCATAACCATGGAGGTCACAATCACAATGGAGGAAGTTCGCACAACCATAGTGGCCCCAAGAATGGGAATGGTAATGGAGGAAGCAATGGCCAGAACCGTTCCAACCCAGCAACGCCCTCCAAGAAGGATCTAAGTCACATTACTTGCTACAAGTGCCAAAAGACTGGACATTATGCCAATGAATGTCCTGAAGCTAAGAATGGAAATGGCAATGGAAGCTCTGGGAAGAAACCTAACCCTTTCAACAGGGGACAAGTGAACCACGTTAACGTGGAGGAGGTTGAAGAACAGCCAGATGCAGTAATAGGTAAGTTTTTGGTTAAGTCATTTACTGCAATCGTTCCTTTCGATACTGGTGCATCGCATTCATACATATCAAGGGGATTTGTGGATAAGTATAAGCTACCCACCAAAGTTCTTAGAACACCTATGTTAGTAAGCTCGCCAGGAGCGGGGTATATGGCAAGCCAAGGATGTTTTCAGATGCCATTGACCACAGGTAGGCATATTTTCCCCTCAGACCTGATAATTCTGGAGTCGCAAGGTTTGGATGTAATTTTGGGTATGGATTGGCTATCAATGTATGGAGGAAACATCAATTGCGCCAGTAAGTCGATTATGCTCACCACCCCAGAAGGAAGGAGGATTAAGTATGTATCCCGGCATGTGCCGAAGAGGACTCAAGTGAATTCCTTATCAGGAGTTGTACAGGAGGAAGTACCAGTGGTGAAGGATTTCCCTGATGTATTTCCAGAAGAGTTGCCAGGCATGCCACCGGATAGAGATATTGAGTTTTTGATTGAGCTTTTGCCAGGCACATGGCCAATATCTAAGAGACCGTATAGGATGCCCGCAAAGGATTTGGAGGAAATTAAGAAGCAGATTAAGGAGTTACTGGATAAAGGGTATATTCGCCCAAGTTCTTCACCTTGGGGATCACCAGTGCTTTTAGTGGAGAAGAAGGATGGATCGTTGAGGATGGTTGTTGATTATCGAGGATTGAATGAAGTGACGATCAAGAACAAGTACCCACTGCCGATGATCAATGATTTGTTCGACCAGTTGCAAGGAGCTAAAGTATTCTCCAAGATCGATCTGCGATCAAGATACCACCAGCTGAAGATTCGAGAGCAGGATATACCTAAGACAGCTTTTACCACAAGGTATGGGCTATATGAGTATACCGTTATGTCATTTGGTCTGACTAATGCACCTGCCTATTTCATGAACATGATGAACAAGGTGTTTATGGAGTTTCTGGATAAGTTCGTCGTGGTGTTCATTGATGATATTCTGGTCTACTCGAAGAATGAAGAGGAGCATAAGGAGCATTTGCGTTTGGTACTTGGGAAGCTCCGATAACATCAGTTATATGCCAAGTTCAGCAAGTGTGAGTTTTGGTTGAAGGAAGTTGGATTCCTCGGACATGTTATATCCGGAGAAGGAATAACAGTAGACCCCACCAAGGTTGTCACTGTGACAAATTGGGAAGCACCCACGTCAGTTGGAGAGATCCGGAGTTTTCTTGGACTCGCAGGATACTACCGGAGGTTCATTGAGAATTTCTCGAAGATTGCAAAGCCTATGACAGAGTTGTTGAAAAAGGACACCAAGTTCAAATGGACTGAGGAATGTGAGGCCAGTTTCAGGATTTGAAGAAATGCTTGGTTACAGCACCAGTGTTGATTATGCCAGATCAACGCAAGGATTATCAAGTGTATTGCGACGCTTCTCGTCGAGGACTTAGAGCAGTGCTTATGCAGGAGGGAAGAGTTGTTTCATATGCCTCACGACAGCTTAAACCCCATGAGTTGAATTATGCTACCCACGATTTGGAGTTAGCAGCCGTAGTGCATGCGTTGAAGACATGGAGACATTTTCTCATCGGAAACCATTGTGAGGTGTACACGGATCACAAGAGTTTGAAGTATATCTTCACGCAGAAGGAGTTGAATCTCAGGAAAAGGAGATGGTTGGAGCTCACTAAGGATTATGATATGAGATTGCATTATCATCCAGGAAAGGCTAACGTAGTAGCCGATCCGTTGAGCCGCAAGAGCCATGTCAATACACTCATGACCGGAGAATTACCCAAGGAGTTAGCAGAGGATCTTCGTGAGCTATGTTTGGAGATAGTTCCGAGAGGCTATGTAGCAGCGTTGGAGATTCAGTCTACTTTGATGGATAAGATCAGAGAAGCTTAGAAGACAGACAAGGAGATTGCCAAGATAAAGGAAAGCATGAGCAAAGGAAAGGCTAAAGGATTTCGTGAGGATGAACACGATACCCTATGGTTTGAGGACCGCGTATATGTGCCTAATGATCCGGAGATCAGGAAGTTGATTCTGCAGGAGGCCCATGATTCGCCGTATTCGATTCACCCAGGAAATACCAAGATGTATCTAGATTTGAAGGACAGTTTCTGGTGGACCGGAATGAAGAAGGATATTGCGGAGTATGTAGCAGTTTTTGATGTATGTCAGAGAGTAAAGGCAGAGCATCAGAAGCCACCAGGATTGCTACAACCATTGCCGATACCCGAATGGAAGTGGGATAAGCTAGGCATGGATTTTATCACGGGATTGCCCAGGACTCTTTCAGGCTATGACTCAATATGGGTTGTAGTCGATCGTCTGACGAAGGTAGCTCATTTCATCCCAGTGAAGACCACTTACACCAGTGCTAAGTTGGCAAAGATATACATGACCAGGATCGTATGTCTGCATGGAGTTCTGAGGACCATTGTATCAGATAGAGGAACCCAGTTTACCTCAAAGTTCTGGAATCAGTTGCACGAAACTTTGGGTACCAGGCTAGTGTTCAGTACTGCCTTTCATCCACAGACAGATGGACAAACCGAAAGAGTCAATCAGATTCTGGAGGACATGTTGAGAGCTTGTGCGCTAGATTATGGATCTGGTTGGGACGACAATTTGCCATATGTAGAATTCTCTTACAACAACAGCTATCAAGCCAGTTTGAAGATGGCCCCTTTCGGAGCTTTGTATGGAAGGAGGTGCAGGACACCGTTGTTGTGGGATGAAGTTCGAGACCGTCAGTTATTTAGACCATATTTGATTAAAGAGTCTGAAGAGAAGGTTAAGCTGATTCGTGATAGACTCAAGGTACCCCAATCCAGGCAGAAGAGCTATGCGGATTCTAAATGCAAGGAGAAAGTTTATGAAGTCGGAGACAGAGTTTATCTTCGGGTGTCCCCACTTCGAGGAGTTAAGCGTTTTGGAGTTAAAGGAAAGTTAGCACCATGTTTTGTGGGACCATACAAAGTTTTGGAACGTACGGGAGAAGTTGCTTACAAATTGGAGTTGCCCGAAGGATTGTCAAGAGTTCACGATGTGTTTCACGTTTCCCAGTTGAAGAAGTGCCACGCAGAGATGGCTGAGATTCTTCTGAGAGATACAGTGCCACTGGAAGCGATTCAGTTGGATAGCGATTTGACCTATGAGGAGAAACCAGTAAAGATTCTCGAGTTTGCCAGCCGAGTCACCCGCAACAAAGTCATCAAGTTCTGCAAAGTTCAGTGGAGCCACCATACCGAAGATGAAGCCACCTGGGAGTGAGAGGAAGACCTACAGAAGGACCGCCCTCACCTATTCTAGCCAACCCGAATCTCGAGGGCGAGATTCATCTTAAGGGGGGTAGATTTGTAACATCCCAAATTTTCAATTTGGGATGTTATACATTAGATCATCATTGCATATCATAGTTTATTGCATTTTGGCTTGATCCTAGAAATTCTACGCAACTCAAGGACCCACGAAGAGAGTTGGGGATTTCGTTATTTTCATATTTGAGTTTCCTCAAATTTTGAAAAGGGGATCGTTTGATTTTAATTATTTTATCTTCGAATATTTATTTTATAAAATAAAAGAGAGGGGATAAAATGAATTTCCCAAAATAAAGAAATAATGGGGTTTAATATTAAAATCAAATAAGATTTTTATTCGGAGTTTTAGCGCTATTTTATTTGAATTAGGAAAAATATGCGTTTTTAAAAATTGCATTAGAGGCCCAAATAAATGTTCACTTTGTCCGCTATATTTTTAGAGGACGGGGAAAATTTATTTCAGGATTTTTGGAGTCCGTTTATTATTTCTTTTATTTGTTTTTCTGCGCGGATATATTAAAAAAAGAGTTACCGACCTAGCCGGGCCGTGCCCGACTAGGACTTCGCACTGCCGCCCTTTTTAAGCGGAGGCCCGAGTCACCCCCAAACCCTGGCCCCGCCCCAGCTGACCCTGTCACCGCCGCCCGCCGACCCCGCCGCCTCGCCGGAGTCCGCCGCCGCCGCCCTCGTCGGATCTCGCCGAGGTAGCCGCCGCGGTTTTCATTAGAAAACCTTCGGTTTTTTTAGAAACCGCGGTTTATTTTTTTAGATCGGTTATATTTTTTTCCCGGTTTAGTTATTTAGCGAACGCCCGTTCGTTCGTTCGTTTTAACGAACGGTTTTCACCCGTTAGCCGCAGGCAGCGAACGTTCGTTCGTTAGCCTGTTCATCAGTTTTTCTTTTTTCAGGGATTTTCCACGATTATTTTCGATCGTGATTTCTGCCCTGATTTTCGTGTTAGTTTATCTTTTCGCTCGTTTATCGGAATCAGGCGATTCAAGCGCCTAGAGTTTCATATCGAAGCCCTCTTTCTGTTTAACCAACTTAAACAAGATTTTGCTACTGTAAAATTTGACTTAAGTCCAGATTAGTAAATGGAGCTTGTTTCTTTCGCAGTTTGAGTTTCGTTGCTTCGTTTGATTTGATTCTTTTTGCAAACCGGAGTTCTTAAGTTGAACTTTCTGGTTAGATCTCTTATTTGGGTTTTATCCATGCTTCTAGTTGAGTGCTTATTGTATACTTGTTTGTTTGCAATAGAGTACCCGGAGTGCGAAGCGTGCTACTACGAGTCTCTAGGTTTCACGGATCATCAGCAAGGCAAGTAACACTTTGATCATACCTCTTTACTACCCAGTTTTATTGCATTAGATCAATCCTCAAACAATTGCATGGTTAGGATATGATTAATATGTGGGTTTCGGGAAGTAGATGAGGTAGTACCTATTGTCCTGTTTATTATCAAACCTTTGGGAGTTACTTCTACGTTGCTTATATTGCTATGCTATGCTTGTAGACGTGGATTGGGTGAGTGTATCCATGACAGATGTGAGTATTGTTATTTAATGGTTAACTTAAGATGGCTACTTTAATACACATCTGGGTGGATTGAGGCACCTGGGGAACCCACAGTTGCTTGTTTTTTTGGAAATCCCGGGGTTACCGTGTGATTATCCTATGGACCGCCACCCAGGCTCAAAGGGATCATAAGATTATTCATGCTAGAAACTTCCGTGTGCAGCCACAAGCTATTATGGGCTCTAGCATAGTTGAGTACGTTGCAATACCTCTTTCAGTGGTGGGCTAGCAGATGTAGGGGAAAGTAGGTGTAACTGTCCACCCAGAGTAAAGAGTTGTTGTTTCAAAAAGATGGTGTCTCATTTCTTCGACCATGGATGTATTCGAGTCTTGTGGGGAAAAGTGTGCAAACCTCTACAGAGTGTAGAAACTAATCATGGTTAGCCGTGTCCCCGGTTATGGACATCTTGAGTATCTGGTTCTTGGATTATCATGTTGATCTCATCAATCTTAATTTAATTTGATTGGGTTTAATGATGATGCTTAATTGGGATTGAGTTGGGTGAACCTTCTCAATGTTTAACAACCACCATGATAGTTAAATAAAATTTATTCCTTTGTTGTAGGTTAAAACTGGCTTTATGCAAAACTGCAACCATAGAGCTTTCCACCAGCCATATATGCATGTAGTGATAGCATTATTCTGTTCATTACTCTCTTGTGTTACATTGCCAGCATATTCCATGTGCTGACCCGTTTCGTGCTGCAACGTTCATGTTGCAGACTTTTCAGACGACGAGTAAGGTGCCTTAGGTCGTGATCTTTCACTCAGTGATGCCGTTGGAGTTGATGGACTCACTTTATCTTCCAAGCCTTCCACTGTTATCATTATTAGATGGCCTTAATCCATATTTATTGTAATAAGTTCTCTTTTGAGACATTCGATGTAATAAGTGTGTGATTTCTACTCTGTTATAAATCCTTAAAGTACTGTGCGTGTCAGCATTATCGATCCAGGGATGACACTGATGCACAGAGATCAGACTGTTTGAGGTCTGGTGGCTACATGACTTATACATGTTCCTCAGACTATGAGATTATGCAACTCCCGAATACCGGAGGAACACTTTGTGTGCTATCAAATGTCACAATGTAAATGGGTGATTATAAAGATGCTCTACAGGTATCTCCGAAGGTGTTTGTTGGGTTGGCATAGATCGAGATTAGGATTTGTCACTCCGTGTTTCGGAGAGGTATATCTGGGCCCTCTCGGTAATGCTCATCACTATAAGTCTTGCAAGCAATGTTACTAATGAGTTAGTTGTGGGATGAAGTATTACGGAACGAGTAAAGAGACTTTCCGGTAACGAGATTGAACTAGGTATGATGATACCAACGATCGAATCTCGGGCAAGTAACATACCGATGACAAAGGGAACAACGTATGTTGTTATGCGGTTTGACCGATAAAGATCTTCGTAGAATATGTAGGAACCAATATGAGCATCCAGACTCCGCTATTGGTTATTGACTGGAGATGTGTCTCGGTCATGTCTACATAGTTCTCGAACCCGTAGTGTCCGCACGCTTAACGTTCGATGATGATATGTATTATGAGTTATGTGTTTTTGATGACTGAAGTTTTTTCGGAGTCCTGGATGAGATCACCGACGTGACAAGGAGTCTCAAAATGGTCGAGACATAAAGATTGATATATTGGACCATGTTATTCGGACACCGGAAGAGTTCCGGGAAGTTTCGGGTAAAACCGGAGTGCCGGAGGGGTTACCGGAACCCCCCGAGGGAACTAATGGGCCACCATGGGCCTTAGAGGAGAGAGAGGAGGGTCGTGGGAGGGCTGGCCGCACCCCACTCCTTGGGTCCGAATTGGACTAGGGGAAGGGCGGTGCCCCCCTTTCCTACTCCCTCTCCCTCTCTTTCCCCCTCTTCCTTGTGGAGGAATCCTACTAGGACTAGTAGTCCTAGTAGGACTCCCTCTCCTTGGGCCCGCCCCTAGGTCCGGCCGGCCTCCCCTCCCTCCTTTATATACCGGGGCAGGGGGCACCCTAGAACACATAAGTTTCTCTTAATCGTGTGCGGTGCCACCCGCCACAGTTACACACCTCGATCATACCATCGTAGAGCTTGGGCGAAGCCCTGCGCCGGTAACATCATCATCACCGTCGCCACGCCGTCATGCTGACAGAACTCACTCTCGTCCTCAACTGGATCAAGAGTACGAGGGACATCATCGAGATGAACGTGTGCTGAACGCGGAGGTACCGTATGTTCAGTACTTGATCGGTTGGATCGTGAAGAAGTTCGACTACATCAACCGCGTTATTGGAACGCTTCCGCTTTCGGTCTACGAGGGTACGTGGACACACTCTCCCCTCTCGTTGCTATGCATCTACTAGATAGATCTTGCGTGATCGTAGGATTTTTTTTGAAATTACGCATTCCCAACAACCTTGTCAAGGATTCGCTACAACTTGGGCACATTGACAACTCCTCATGGCACTTAAAGGATTCCGTTGAAGATTGGTGGATCAACTCTTCGGGTGCCAACATACCGAATAGGAAAGCTATGGCTTCCCTCACCATGCTAGTGAGTTGGACCATTTGGAACGAGCGTAATGCCCGGGTATTCCGCCACATGAGCGTTCTGCCACCAATCCTTCTACGCTTAATTAAAGAGGAGGCCGGGCTTTGGGTCTAAGCGGGTGCAAAGAAGTTAGGGAATTTAAATTTGGGAGAGTAACAACATTGGTTGTAAGGGTGTCTCTCTAACACAAACTCTTTCTCCTCCTTAATTAATAGATGAGGCAAAACTTATCCCTCTGTTTCAAAAAACACAAGAGAGCTTGTGAGCTGATGGATTCCTTCCTCGAAGCAGCTAACTCACGCTCGTAGCAAATGGATCCAGTCGTACAGATGCGTTACATAGATCCGTGGTCGCCGGGCAGAGTGATCATGCAGGAAGTCCATGCTGTGGTGAGGCAGACAACCCCGAGCTCAATTTAGAGTGAAATCCTGCTGAGACGACACTTGTAGATGACATTTCGGAAAAGCACCTCAAACATAATAAAAATTACATTGAGGTCCATGGTCCATTGGAATGCTATTAATGTACGTGAATTTGCAATTGCTATGAACTCATCCTCTGTGGGCATATAGCATTTAAACTTCCCTATCTTCATGGACCCTAAGTACTTGAAGGGATAGGGAGGTCATATCGCTTGTAGCACCCTTCACAAGGTGATATCAACAAAAATGTTGGCGTGCCTATTGATCATTTGAGAGTTTATGCGGTCGTTTCATGCCTAGATCCTCCAATTGAACCGATTATTAACTGATACGTCCATTTTGCATCATGTTTACCTACTGTTATTTATAATATTTTTATGCATAATAATTCTTTTTGGAGTAATTCTAATGTTTTTCTCTCATAATATGCAAGGTTCACACAGAGAGGGAGAATTCCGGCAGCTGGAAATCTGAACATGAAAAAGCTACGTCAGGCCACCTATTCTGCACAACTACAAATGGGCTGAAACTTCACGAGGAATTTTTATGGAATAAATAATAAATAATGGAGCAAATAACTATTGGAGGGGGGCCACCTGGTGAGCACAAGACACCAAGGCACGCCAGGCCCCCCAGGCGCGCCCTGGTGGGTTGTGCTCAGCCCAGCCCACCTCCGGTGCCCATCTTCTGGTATATAAGTCATTTTGACCTAGAAAAAATAAGGAGAAGACTTTAGAGATGGAGCGCGGCCGTTTTGAGGTGGAACTTGGGCAGGAGCACTTTTGCCCTCCGGCAGAGCAATTTCGCCGGGGGAACTTCCCTCCCGGAGGGGGAAATCATCGTCATCATCATCACCAACAACTCTCCCATCTTGGGGAGGGAAATATCCATCAACATCTTCAACAACACCATCTCCTCTCAAACCCTAGTTCATCTCTTGTGTGCAATCTTTGTACCGGAACTATAGATTGGTGCTTGTGGGTGACTAGTAGTGTTGATTACATCTGGTAATTGATTACTATATGGTTTATTTGGTGGAAGATTATATGTTCAGATCCATTATGCTATTTAATACCCCTTTGATCTTGAGCATGATTATCATTTGTGAGTAGTTACTTTTGTTTTTGAGGTCATGGGAGAAATCTTGTTGCAAGTAATCATGTGAATTTTATATGTGTTCGATATTTTGATGGTATGTATGTTGTGATTCCCTTAGTGGTGTCCTATGAACATCGACTACATGACACTTCACCATATTTGGGCCTAAGGGAATGCATTGTGGAGTATTTATTAGATGATGGGTTGCGAGAGTGACAGAAGCTTAAACCCTAGTTTATGCACTATTCCGTAAGGGACTGATTTGGATCCAAAAGTTTAATGCTATGGTTAGAATGTATTCTTAATACTTTTCTCGTAGTTGCGGATGCTTGCGAGGGGGTTAATCATAAGTAAGAGGTTTGTTCAAGTAAGAACAACACCTAAGCACCAGTCCACCCACATATCAAATTATCAAAGTAGCAAACACAAATCAAACCAACATGATGAAAGTGACTAGATGAAATTCCTGTGTGCCCTCAAGAACACTTTGCTTATCATAAGAGACCGTTTTGGCCTGTCCTTCGCCTCAAAAATATTGGGCTACCTTGCTACACTTTTGTTACCATTACTGTTACTTGCTTGTTACAAATTATCTTGCTATCAAACTACTCATCATTCATAATTTTAGTGCCATTACCTTGCTGAAAACCGCTTGTCATTTCCTTCTGCTCCTCGTTGGGTTCAGCACTCTTACTTATCAAAAGGACTACGATTGATCCCCTATACTTGTGGGTCATCAAGGCTCTTTTCTAGTGCTGTTGCCGGGGAGTGAAGCGCTCTTGGTAAGTGGAAATTGGTAAGGAAAAATTATTACTACGTGCTGAAATTTATTGTCACTTGTTACTATGGAGAACAATCCTTTGAGGGGTTTGTTCGGGGTATCTTCACCTTGATTGGAACCACAATTAGTTGCCCCTCAACCACTGCACCTACTGAAAATATTGAATATGAAATTCCTTCGGGTATGACAGAACAACTGCTAGCTAATCCTTATGCATGAGATGGAACCGAACATCCTGATATGCACTTGATATATGTGGATGAAATTTGTGGATTATTTAAGCTTGCAGGTTTACCCGGAGATGAAGCTTATAAGAAGGTTTTCCCTTTATATTTGAAGGGAGAAACATTAGCATGGTATAGGCTATGTGATGATATTGGATCTTGAATTGGAATCTATTGAAATTGGAATTTCACCAAAAAATTTATCCTATGCATCTAGTTCATCGTGATCGGAATTATATATATAATTTTTGGCCTCGTGAAGGAGAAAGTATCGCTCTAGCTTTGGGAGGCTTAAGTCAATGTTATATTCATGCCCAATCACGAGCTCTCAAGAGAAATTATTATTCAGAATTTTTATGCTCGGCTTTCTCATAATGATCGATCCATGCTCGATACTTCTTGTACTGGTTCCTTTACGAAGAAGACTATTGAATTCCGCTGGGATCTTTTAGAAAGAATTAAACACAACTCAGAAGATTGGGAACTCGACGAAGGTAAAGAGTCAGGTATTAAGCTTCAGTTTGATTGTGTTAAATCTTTTATGAATACCGATGCTTTTCAAAAGTTTAGCACTAAATATGGAGTAGACTCTAAGATAGTAGCCTCCTTTTGTGAATCTTTTGCTACTCATGTTGATCTCCCTAAAGAGAAGTGGTTTAAATATCATCCCCCCTATTAAAATAAGAAATTAAAGAACCGATAGTTGCTAAAGAAGAAACTATCATTTACAATGTTGATCCAGTTGTTCCTACTGCTTACATCGAGAAACCACCTTTCCCTGTTAGGATGAAGGAACATGCTAAGGTTTCAACTGTGGTCAATAAAAGTTATATTAGAACACCTAAACCAGCTGAACAAATCAAGGTAGAACCTAGTGTTGCTATGGTTAAGGATCTCCTGGTTGAAAACATAGATGGGCATGTTATTTACTTTTGTGATAAAGCTGCTAGAATTGCCAAACCTGATGAAAAATATAAACATAGACCTGTTGTTGGCATGCCTGTTGTCTCAGTTAAGATAGGAGATCACTGTTATCATGGTTCATGTGACATAGGTGCTAGAGTGAGTGCTATTCCTTTTACTTTATATCAAGAAATTATGAATGACATAGCACCAACTGAGATAGAAGACATAGATGTTACTATTAAACTTGCTAATAGAGACACCATCACACTGATACGTCTCCAACATATCTATAATTTTTTATTGTTCCATGCTGTTATATTATCATTCTTGGATGTTTTACAATCATTTTATATCATTTTTTGGTACTAACCTATTGACATAGTGCCCAGTGCCAGTTGCTGTTTTCTGCTTGTTTTTACATCGCAGGAAATCAATACCAAACAGAGTCCAAACACAACGAAACTTTTTGTAGATTTTTTGGACCAGAAGACATCCAGTGGGCCAAGGAAGTACCTGGTGGGAGATCCGAGGGGAGCACAACCCACCAGGGCGCGCCCCGGTGGGTTGTGCCCACCTCGGTGACCTCCCGCACTGCCTCTTTTCTCTATAAATACCCCTATATTCCATAAACCCTAGGGGAGTCGACGAAAATCAATTCCAGCCGCTGCAAGTTCTAGAAACACCAGATCCAATCTAGAGACCATCTCGGAGGGGTTCATGATGTCCATTGGTGCCTCTCCGATGATGCGTGAGTAGTTCTTTGTAGACCTACGGGTCCGTAGTTAGTAGCTAGATGGATTGCTCTCTCTCTCTCTATTATCAATACAATGGTCTCTTGGAGATCCATATGATGTAAGTCTTTTTGTTATGTGTTTGTTGGGATCCGATGAACTTTGAGTTTATGATCAGATCTATGTTTTTATCCATGAAAGTTATTTGAGTATTCTTTGATCTCTTATATGCATGATTGATTATAGCATCGTATTTCTTCTCCGATATTTGGGTTTTGTTTGACCAACTTGATCTATTTTTCTTGCAATGGGAAGAGGTGCTTTGTGATGGGTTCGATCTTACGGTGCTTGGTCCCAGTGACAGAAGGGGAAATGACATGTATGTATCGTTGCTATTAAGGATAACAAGATGGGGCCTATTTCTACATAAATAGATCTTGTCTACATCATGTCATCATTCTTATTGCATTACTCCGTTTTTCCATGAACTTAATACACTAGATGCATGCTGGATAGCGGTCGATGTGTGGAGTAACAGTAGTAGATGTAGGCAGGAGTCGGTCTACTAATCTTGGACGTGATGCCTATATAATGATCATTGCTTGGATATTGTCATGATTATTTGAAGTTCTATCAATTGCCCAACAGTAATTGTTTTCCCACCGTTTGCTATTTTTCTCGAGAGAAGCCACTAGTGAAACCTATGCCCCCCGGGTCTCTTCTCATCATATTTACATTTGCTTTTATTTTCAGATTTACTAAACCAAAAATACAAAAATACCTTGTTGCACTTTATTTATTTTGCGATCTATTTATCCTATCTATAACAACTTTATCACGTCTTCTCGCCAATTCGAGGCATCGTTACCCGAAAGGGATTGACAACCCCTTTAACACGTCAGGTTGCGAGTATTTGTTATTTGTGTGCAGGGGCATTTTACGTTGTGTTGCTTAGTTCTCCTACTGGTTCAATAACCTTGGTCTCATCAGTGAGGGAAATACCTACCGTCGCTGTGCTGCATCATCCCATCCTCTTTGGGGAAATACCGACATAGTTCAAGCAGGCATCAAAAGGAATTTCTGGCGCCATTGCCGGGGAGGATCTTCATCATCAACCAGGTTCCTAATCACCAATCTCATCTCCTCGCAATTTACATTATTTGCCATTTGCCTCTCGTTTTCCTCTCCCCTACTTTGAGGGAGTCCTGGTCTAGGGGGTCCTCGGACAGCCGGACTATATACTTTGGCCGGACTGTTGGACCATGAAGATACAAGATTGAAGACTTCGTCCCGTGTCCGGATGGGACTCTCCTTTGCGTGGAAGGCAATCTTGGCAATGCGGATATGTAGATTCCTTTCTCTGTAACCGACTTTGTGTAACCCTAGCCCCCTCCGGTGTCTATATAAACTGGAGGGTTTAGTCCGTAGGATGACAATCATAATCTCATAGGCTAGACTTCTAGGGTTTAGCCATTACGATCTCGTGGTAGATCAACTCTTGTAATACTCATATTCATCAAGATCAATCAAGCAGGAAATAGGGTATTACCTCCATAGAGAGGGCCCGAACCTGGGTAAACATTGTGTCCCCCGCCTCCTGTTACCATTAGGCTTAGACGCACAGTTCGGGACCCCCTACCCGAGATCCGTCGGTTTTGACACCGACATTGGTGCTTTCATTGAGAGTTCCGCTGTGACGTCGAAGATAGGCTTGATGGATTGCCTTGTTATCAAGGACAATATCATCTCCGGGGGAGCCCTGGCCTCGGGCCAAACCCTCCGGTTGGGCGGCTTTACCATGGTCGCTCGTTCGACCGTCGGGCCGACGACAACTTCTCGTGTCATCGAAAATCGCCTCCGCGTCAGCTCAGAATACTCCGAACAGATGGATCCGACGGAGTTGTCATCTTTAAACGAACTCCTGGATCGCATCACTGCCTTGGGAGTCGCTACAGACTACGACCGGATTGGGCTTAAACCCGATCAGAGAGAAATTGAATCTCCATCGATCACCCATCAGATAGCGGTACTGGAGGAGCAGTGCGACGACTCTTCCCCTATGTTGAGGACGAACTATGTTCGGATCTTCGAGCTCACAGAGCCGGATACTCACCCGCGGGAAGACTTGCCCCATACTTCGAACTTGGAATCGGACCGTGGGCTTGAAAAATTGGTTGATGTCCCGGAGCCTGAACTGTTAAGCTCGGAATTTTCTCAACCTCCGAATCCCAGATTGGGTCAGGGTTCGAACTTAAAACAACCCACCCACCCAGATATAAGCGATCTTACCCACATCAGACAGCAGTCCCAGGAAACGGTCCATCACTTTTGAGCTAGATTCCTCCTTGTCAAGGACAAAGTCAAAGGCTGTCGCGATGAAGACGCAATCTCATTATTCTGCAAAAATTGCACGGATGAGGGAATCCTCAATGCGATCAATCGCCGTCACATATCACACTTCACTGACTTGGTAATCATAGTACAGAAGTACTGCGCAATGGAAAGTGCCTGGAAAACTCAGGCAGCCTCTTGGGAGCCACCGGTTTCCACGAAACCCCTCGTCCAGACAAAAAGGGTGCACCCTTGTCAGTCGCCCGATCCAATAACCAAAAAACCAAAGCCCACTACAGGACGCGGAACCGGCCTAGAGGGATGGCTCGATAGGCCATGCAAGATACACACAATACCGGATAACATACCAACCCACAACCTTAGAGCATGTTGGATACTCCGACAGGTGGCCAGGAGCGGCAAGGATCTCCTCATCAAAAATACCGCAGAGCAACATCCCACGGAAGACAACAACCATACGGTGCAGACAGTCTTCGAGACTTTCGCCTCAAACAATAGGCGCAAAAGGGCACTCCGTGCCCTCGCCGAAGTCTGCCAAGTTGCAGCAATAAACCCCTGGAACGACATGGCTATAACTTTCAATGCCAGTGATGAACCAAAATTCAGAACAGTCCGGGCACCTGTCGCACGGGTCCACAGTCCAATTGTGGACGACTTTCGACTTACCAAAGTTCTCATGGATGGCGGCAGCGGACTAAACCTCATTTACGAGGAAACTCTCAACAAAATGGAAATAGACAGGAGCCGCATTGAGCAAAGTAGCACGACCTTCCGAGGAATTATTCCTAGCCGGGAGGCACGGAGTGCGGGAAAAATCACACTCGATGTGGTATTCGGCATGCCGGAGAACTATCGGTCCGAAGAGATAACATTTCAAGTGGCCCCTTTTAACAGTGGATATCACGCCCTTTTAGGGCGAGATGAACTTGCAAGCTTCCAAGCTATACCCCATTACGGGTACATGAAGCTCAAGATGCCCGGGCCCAATGGAATCATCACCCTTGCCAGTGATCCGGATATAGCACTCCGCGCCGAAAACAAAACCGCCTCCTTGGCCCTCGAGGCATTATCTAAAGCCCTCGCGGCCGAAGAATTAACTGCGTTGCGCTCCATGGTGGATAGGGACGATGTGATCCTCGATAAGTGACCCAAATCCACCTCCTTCAAACCAGCAGACGAAATAGTCAGACGGAGCCTCCCACCGCCCCAACCACGGAGGCGGCGACGGACCGCTCGAGAGAGAGCGGAGCTCTGCATTATGTAAGACAAAGAAAAATCAGAAGAACATTGGCAAGAAGGAAGAAAGAATGCGCGAGGGAGTCGGCACTTACGCGGAAACCATTTGTGGCTCCTTCACCACTTTGCAGAAGCGGGTTGCCTTCGCGGCCGCCTCGTCCCGCTTGGTCGCCGCGACCGAGCTCTTGGGCTTCTTCGGCCGGCTGCCGAACATGGACGGCGCGGCCCGGCGTTTCTGCGCACCGCCTCGGGCAGCCGGCGCGGCAGACGAGCTCGCGCCCTGCTGGTCAGACGTCAGCTGGCGGCGTGGACGACTTCTCCCTCGTCGTCATCCGGCCAGTCCTCGAGGCCGACCCTGAGCCCTGAGCCGCCTGCATCGCCGCCTCCTCCCACGGTGTCGTCATCCAAAGCGGCCGCCCCCAAGTCAGGGTCGTCCACATCGCTCTCCTCCCGGTCGGCGAGAAATTGATGCTCTAGCCCCGTGGCACCGGCTGCCGGCTGGAGGAGGGGGCTCTGTTCCATAGCCGATTGGTCAAGCCGGCCAAGGAGAACTCGGCAAAAAAAAGAGAAGAAAAAAACTTACCATAGGCGGAGGATCGGCGCATGAGTACGGCTCCTTGCCGAACCACCACTCCTCGAGAGCTTGCAGTTCGAAAGGTAGTTCACCATGTGAGCTACCTCCGCGTGAGGCATCTCCTTGGTGCACGGCCGGCTTGGGTCTTGATGCCCGCTCATCTGCCATATCATGTGAGGACGGCCCTGGAGCGGGAGCACCCGGCGTGCCACGAAGGCGGTCAGCAAGTCGGGCTCGGTCAGGCCCTCTGACTTCACCATCACCCGGAGCCGCGAGACGGCGGCAGCTCCGGAGGCCGACAGCGACCTGGCCCGATATGACCAGTTAGGCCGCTTCCCAGTCGGCGGGCCGGCTACGTAAGTCGGCCGCCCTCTGGGAAGATGCTCTTCACGTAGAAGTACGACTGCTGCCACATCTTCACCGACTGGATTAGCGTGATGGGAGGAAACGGGTTCTCAGCAGCCGGCCTCCGCACCGCGACGAAGGCGCCGCACTGCGTCGCCACGCTCTTGACAACGGTGCCGAGCTTCGAGTAGAAGAACTCGCCCCAAAGCTCGATGGTGGGGAAGACGCCGAGATAGCCCTCGCACAGGGTGACGAAGGCAGACAACAGCACCACCGTGTTCGGAGTGAGGTGGTGCGGCTGGAGGTTGTAGAAGTCAAGAAAGGCCCGAAAGAAGCCGCTCGTCGGCAGGCCGAGGCCATGCAGGCAATGCGACCTGAAGATGACGCGCTCGCCCTCTTCCGGCACCGGCGAGATCTCCCGCTCCTGCGCAAGGTGGACCCTCACGTAGTCCTCGCCGGGCAACCGCCGCGTCTTGCGAAGGAAATCGATATGGTCTTCCTGGACGTTGGAGCCGTCCCAGGCTCCGGCGCGCGCCATAAAGACGAGAGGCTGACGGAGAAAGAGCAGCGACGGCGAGAGCGCGACCCCGCGGCAGCGAGCTACAGCGCAGCAAGGTGGCCGGTGGTGCGGCGCGGCGGCGAACAGCAACGGCGACAGAGAAGAAGAAGAAGAGGAAGATGGTGGAGTAGGGGACGAGCGCGCGTGCGCCTGCCGCTCCCCCTCCTCCCCCTATTTATAGCCGCAGAGCGACAAAGCCGAGGGGGCGGGAAGTGGGGGGCGTGGGATTAACTACGCCCACTCCCCCACGACCCGCGATTATTGCGCCTTAACGGCGTGCGGTAACTGCCGCTGGAATGCCAACCGTCCGCCTCGGCCACAGAGGATCCGCGCGTGGGCTGAGGCATGGAAGTGGCGGGCCCCAGCTTGCAGCGACGTCCCGTCGCGCGCATGGGCTGGCAGGCTGGTCCAGCTGAAGGGTGCCATGTGGCGTGCAGACGGCGGGTGGCCAGCCCGGCGCCTGGCGCGCGCGCCAACTGGTTCCCGCCTTCAGACTCCAAAACTTTCCAGACGGCGCGACTGGTCGTGGCCGACTCCTAGCTGTCGGCTCTTCAAGATAGGAAGCTGCTTGGGCTTCTCGTTCCCCTTTCAGCCGCGAAGCCCGACCAGCTTCGGGGACTACCGTCGGAGTAAATGACCACGGGTAGCCTAACCGGCTCCCCCTGGCTCTTCAAAATATCGGGCTGACTGAGCCCTCAAACATCCAAGACGCAGGGCCGCCTTCTCTTGGCCGGCTGTCCCATCAGCCGACTATTGGAAGGCGGCAAGGCTCTAAGAGCTCTCTCGAAGAGGGCCGGCTCCTAGCAGCCGGTCACCGGAGTGGCCGACTCCTAGCAGGCGGCCTGGCCCATACCCTCAAAGTTTGCACCCACATAACAGCGATAAGACGGGTCGTGGCTACAGTGAAGCCTGCCACCCCCAAATCCCGGAGCGAGCGTGGCCATAGTGCGCCGTACGGGGCGGCCACTCCCCGTCCGGCGCGGCACTGTTGCCACGTTGACCATGACGTCGCCCATGACAGGCTGTCAGTACGGCCCGCAGGCGGCGGGCCCCTCCTGCCAGAGAGATACGAGAAGGCTGCTGGACTTGACCAGTCGGCCTGTGGGGGGGAGGGGCGGCACCCAGCAGTCGGCCTGCCCCCGCCCTGGAAGTTTGTGCAGCATTAATCAGATAAGATGGGGTAAGGCTACAGTGAATGCCCGCCAGGCGGCGGCGCTGTAGCCATGCTTACCTCGACAAAGCCATCGTCACCAAGAGTAAGGCTACAGTAACCAGCAGCCGACAAGACCCCCGGGCGGTGGGCCTAGCCTGTCGGCCAAGAGGCCGGCAGTCGGCGGGCCCCAGCGGCCGGCGGAGAAGCCGGCGGCCATAGACACTGACGGCCTGGACCCGCAACCAGCCGGATTACCATTGTACCCCTGGGGGTAGGCCTATATAAACCCCCCAGGGCACCCATGCAAAGGGTCGATCTCTTAGAGTTTTACACACCACATAGAGAGAAGAGGAGAGCTAGCCTTGCTCTTCTTCTTCCTCTAGCTAAACAGCTCAAGGAGCATCTTGTAGCTACTTGTTGATCTAGTGATCATGCGGAGACCCCGCAGAGCAGGACTAGGGGTGTTATCTCCTAGGAGATCCCCGAACCTAGGTAAGATTCGCCGGCGTGCATGTCTTCGCCTTATCCCGTTTCCAGGCACCGGCGATGTCTTACTAGCTCCCACAATGATTAGCCACCCGTTGGCATATGTCGCACCTACCACCCGACAACCCTAGAGGAGCAAGCTTCAATCTTGTGGGATTTTTAGATTCAGACTGGGCGGGAGACAAAGTGGATAGGAAGTCAACTTCCAGAGGGTGCCAATTTCTTGGGTGCTCTTTGGTGAGTTGGTCTTCTAAGAAGCAAAGTTGTGTGTCTCTCTCCTCCACCGAAGCCGAGTATGTGGCTGCCGACCGTTGTTGTGCTCAACTTCTATGGATGAGGCAAACTTTAAAGGATTACGGTGTCACTTGTGACAAAGTGCCTCTTTGGTGTGACAATGAAAGTGCCATCAAGATTTCCCTCAACCCGGTGCAACACTTCAAGACGAAGCATATTGAGATTCGGTATCACTTCATCCGGGATCACATCAAGCGAGGGGAGATCAATCTTAACTATGTCAACACTCATGATAACCTTGCAGATATTTTCACGAAGCCTTTGGATGAAGCTAGATTTCACGAGTTAAGGCATGAGCTAAATATCATTGATTTGAGCAATGTGGCTTGAACCTGTGCACAACCCACCATACTCATCATGTTGTCTTGTTTAGATGTAGGCATGGACATAGGGGGAGTGTTGTTCTCTCAATGAACTCTTCCTCCCCCCATTATGCATAAATCGATCAACTCTTTCACATTTGCCATTTGTGATGGTACTTGTGCTTCAAAGACGAGTTTTGGTCATGGGCCCAAGGATAATTCTTCACAGTGCCATGCCAAATGACTCAAACATAGGTGGCTCCGGCCACTGCCCTCTCTTCTTGAGAGGTGTTGGTTCGGTGTTGGTCCTTGGTGTCCCTTTGCTTTCTTTTGGACCTTGTTCGTGGTTAAGTTGTCTCGTCTGTGGTCTCTCTTGTGTGTCCGTTTGCTTGAAGTGTGTATTGCAAAGGCCTTTTTGTTTCCTTTTGTCGAAACTTGCACTTTCTTGGGTTTGCGGTACTACCGTGGCAAGCCACGGTACTACCGCTGGAGGTGGGTGGCTACTGTGCTTGCACAGCTGCGCCCACGGCACGGTACAACCGCTTCCATCATGGCAGTAATTTTTTACTGCTGCTGGTAGAGCAGTACTACCGCCCAGGGTACGGTACTTCCACCCAGGCGGTACTACCGCGCTTTCGAGACCGCGTGGGGGTTAAGGGCGGGCAGGGGGAGTTTCAACCCCCCCATACCCATTCATCTCTTCCCCTCACCTCGTCTCTCTCTCTCTCCTGCCCAAGAACGACGCCGGAGGACCTCGCCGTATCTCCGTCTCTGGCCACTCTCCTCTCATTTCAACCGGTGGGATCGTTCCCCACCTCACCCTCTTGCCATGGACCCCGGTATCTCTCCTTGTCCCTCTCTCTTTGCCTCTCGTTTTATGCTTCTAGGTTTTGGGAGATGCATGTGTAGGTCTAGAGATTTTTGGCTAAATCTTTGCAAGAGGAGATTGTTGGAGAGTGGTTGTGCAGTAGATATGCTATTTGGTGTGATACAACTAGGTAGTTTTGATCAACGGTAGTACTGATTCATCATTACGAATCTTCTTAGATGCAATCTTGCCAGATCCGCCCGTGCGGTACTATCGCTCCCCTAGAGCGGTACTACCGCCCAAGGCGGGCCTCGTGCGGTACTGCCGCTTACCTGGAACGGTACTACTGCCCGAGGCACGAACGTAAAAAATTACTTCCGCTCTGAGCGCGGTACTACCATGCCAACCTGGCGCGGTACTGTTGGGGAACGTAGTAATTTCAAAAAAATTCCTACGCACACACAAGATCATGGTGATGCATAGCAACGAGAGGGGAGAGTGTTGTCCACGTACCCTCGTAGACCGACAGCGGAAGCGTTATCACAACGCGGTTGATGTAGTCGTACGTCTTCACGATCCGACCGATCAAGTACCGAACGTACGGCACCTCCGAGTTCTACACACGTTTAGCTCGATGACGTCCCTCGAACTCCGATCCAGCCGAGTGTTGAGGGAGAGTTTCGTCAGCACGACGGCGTGGTGACGATGATTATGTTCCACCGACGCAGGGCTTCGCCTAAGCTCCGCAACGGTATTATCGAGGTGTAATATGGTGGAGGGGGGCACCGCACACGGCTAAGAGATCTCAAGGATCAATTGTTGTGTCTCTGGGGTGCCCCCCTGCCCCCGTATATAAAGGAGCAAGGGGGAGGCAGCCGGCCAAGGGGAGAGGCGCGCCATAGGGGGGAGTCCTACTCCCACCGGGAGTAGGACTCCTCCTTTCCTTGTGGGATTAGGAGAAGGGAAGGGGGAAGGAGAAAGAAGGAAGGGTGCGCCCCCCTTCCCTAGTCCAATTCGGACCAGACCATGGGGAGGGGTGCGGCCACCTTTTGAGGCCTTTCTCTCCTTTCC
>NC_057805.1:15565047-15566977 GCF_018294505.1 Triticum aestivum
GTGTGATCATGTTTTGATTGTGAGATAATTTTAGTCAACGGGTCTGTCACATTCAGATCCGTAAGTATTTTGCAAATTTTATGTCTACAATGCTCTGCACGGAGCTACTCTAGCTAATTGCTCCCACTTTCAATATGTATCTAGACCGAGACTTAGAGTCATCTAGATTTAGTGTCAAAACTTGCATCGACGTAACCCTTTACGATGAGCCTTTTGTCACTTCCATAATCGAGAAACATATCCTTATTCCAGTAAGGATAATTTTGACCGCTGTCCAGTGATCTACTCCTAGATCACTATTGTACTCCTTTGCCAAAATCAGTGTAGGGTATACAATAGATCTGGTACACAGCATGGCATACTTTATAGAACCTATGGCCGAGGCATAGGGAATGACTTTCATTCTTTTTTCTATCTTCTGCCGTGGTCGGGTTTTGAGTCTTACTCAATTTCACACCTTGTAACACAGGCAAGAAACTCTTTCTTTGACTGTTCCATTTTGAACCACTTCAAAATCTTGTTAAGGTATGTACTCATTGAAAAAAAAACTTATCAAGCATCTTGATCTATCTCTATAGATCTTGATGCTCAATATGTAAGCAGCTTCACCGAGGTCTTTCTTTGAAAAACTTCTTTCAAACACTCCTTTATGCTTTGCAGAATAATTCTACATTATTTCCGATCAACAATATGTCATTCACATATACTTATCAGAAATGATGTAGTGCTCCCACTCACTTTCTTTTAAATACAGGCTTCACCGCAAGTCTGTATAAAACTATATCCTTTGATCAACTTATCAAAGTGTATATTCCAACTCCGAGATGCTTGCACCAGTCCATAGATGGATCGCTGGAGCTTGCATATTTTGTTAGCACTTTTAGGATTGACAAAACCTCCTGGTTGCATCATATACAACTCTTCTTTAATAAATCCATTAAGGAATGTAGTTTTGTTTATCCATTTGCCAGATTTCATAAAATGCGGCAATTGCTAACATGATTCAGACAGACTTAAGCATAGATACGAGTGAGAAACTCTCATCGCAGTCAACACCTTAAACTTGTCGAAAACCTTTTGCGACAATTCTAGCTTTGTAGATAGTAACACTACTATCAGCGTCCGTCTTCCTCTTGAAGATCCATTTAATCTCAATGGCTAGCCGATCATTGGGCAAGTCAATCAAAGTCCATACTTTGTTCTCATATATGGATCTTATCTCAGATTTCATGGCCTCAAGCCATTTCGCAGAATCTGGGCTCACCATCGCTTCTTCATAGTTCATAGGTTCGTCATGGTCTAGTAACATAACCTCCAGAACAAGATTACCGTACCACTCTGGTGCGGATCTTACTCTGGTTGACCTACGAGGTTCAGTAATAACTTGATCTGAAGTTCCATGATCATCATCATTAACTTCCTCACTAATTGGTGTAGGAGTCACAGGAACAGATTTCTGTGATGAACTACTTTCCAGTAAGGGAGCAGGTACAGTTACCTCATCAAGTTCTACTTTCCTCCCACTCACTTCTTTCGAGAGAAACTCCTTCTCTAGAAAGGATCCATACTAAGCAACGAATGTCTTGCCTTCGGATCTGTGATAGAAGGTGTACCCAACTGTCTCCTTTGGGTATCCTATGAAGACACATTTCTCCGATTTGGGTTTGAGCTTATCAGGATGAAACTTTTTCACACAAGCATCGCAACCCCAAACTTTAAGAAACGACAACTTTGGTTTCTTGCCAAACCACAGTTCATAAGGCGTCGTCTCAACGGATTTTGATGGTGCCCTATTTAACGTGAATGTAGCTGTCTCTAATGCATAACCCCAAAATGATAGTGGTAAATTGGTAAGAGACATCATAGATTGCACTATATCCAATAAAGTACGGTTATGACGTTCGGACACACCATTACACTGTGGTGTTCC
>NC_057805.1:15566987-15593095 GCF_018294505.1 Triticum aestivum
ATGGCATACTTTATAGAACCTATGGCCGAGGCATAGGGAATGACTTTCATTCTTTTTTCTATCTTCTGCCGTGGTCGGGTTTTGAGTCTTACTCAATTTCACACCTTGTAACACAGGCAAGAAACTCTTTCTTTGACTGTTCCATTTTGAACCACTTCAAAATCTTGTTAAGGTATGTACTCATTGAAAAAAAAACTTATCAAGCATCTTGATCTATCTCTATAGATCTTGATGCTCAATATGTAAGCAGCTTCACCGAGGTCTTTCTTTGAAAAACTTCTTTCAAACACTCCTTTATGCTTTGCAGAATAATTCTACATTATTTCCGATCAACAATATGTCATTCACATATACTTATCAGAAATGATGTAGTGCTCCCACTCACTTTCTTTTAAATACAGGCTTCACCGCAAGTCTGTATAAAACTATATCCTTTGATCAACTTATCAAAGTGTATATTCCAACTCCGAGATGCTTGCACCAGTCCATAGATGGATCGCTGGAGCTTGCATATTTTGTTAGCACTTTTAGGATTGACAAAACCTCCTGGTTGCATCATATACAACTCTTCTTTAATAAATCCATTAAGGAATGTAGTTTTGTTTATCCATTTGCCAGATTTCATAAAATGCGGCAATTGCTAACATGATTCAGACAGACTTAAGCATAGATACGAGTGAGAAACTCTCATCGCAGTCAACACCTTAAACTTGTCGAAAACCTTTTGCGACAATTCTAGCTTTGTAGATAGTAACACTACTATCAGCGTCTGTCTTCCTCTTGAAGATCCATTTAATCTCAATGGCTAGCCGATCATTGGGCAAGTCAATCAAAGTCCATACTTTGTTCTCATATATGGATCTTATCTCAGATTTCATGGCCTCAAGCCATTTCGTAGAATCTGGGCTCACCATCGCTTCTTCATAGTTCGTAGGTTCGTCATGGTCTAGTAACATAACCTCCAGAACAAGATTACCGTACCACTCTGGTGCGGATCTTACTCTGGTTGACCTACGAGGTTCAGTAATAACTTGATCTGAAGTTCCATGATCATCATCATTAACTTCCTCACTAATTGGTGTAGGAGTCACAGGAACAGATTTCTGTGATGAACTACTTTCCAGTAAGGGAGCAGGTACAGTTACCTCATCAAGTTCTACTTTCCTCCCACTCACTTCTTTCGAGAGAAACTCCTTCTCTAGAAAGGATCCATACTAAGCAACGAATGTCTTGCCTTCGGATCTGTGATAGAAGGTGTACCCAACTGTCTCCTTTGGGTATCCTATGAAGACACATTTCTCCGATTTGGGTTTGAGCTTATCAGGATGAAACTTTTTCACACAAGCATCGCAACCCCAAACTTTAAGAAACGACAACTTTGGTTTCTTGCCAAACCACAGTTCATAAGGCGTCGTCTCAACGGATTTTGATGGTGCCCTATTTAACGTGAATGTAGCTGTCTCTAATGCATAACCCCAAAATGATAGTGGTAAATTGGTAAGAGACATCATAGATTGCACTATATCCAATAAAGTACGGTTATGACGTTCGGACACACCATTACACTGTGGTGTTCCTGGTGGCGTGAGTAGTGAAACTATTTCACATTGTTTTAACTGAAGGCCAAACTCGTAACTCAAATATTTTACCTCTGTGATCATATCATAGAAACTTTTATTTTCTTGTTATGATGATTCTCCACTTCACTCTGAAATTCTTTGAACTTTTCAAATGTTTCAGACTTGTGTTTCATCAAGTAGATATACCCATATCTGCTCAAATCATCTGTGAAGGTGAGAAAATAACGATATCCGCCACGAGCCTCAATATTCATTGGACCACATACATCTGTATGTATGACTTCCAACAAATCTGTTGCTCTCTCCATAGTACCGGAGAACGGCGTTTTAGTCATCTTGCCCATGAGGCACGGTTCGCAAGCATCAAGTGATTCATAATCAAGTGATTCCAAAATCCCATCAGTATGGAGTTTCTTCATGCGCTTTACACCAATATGACCTAAACGGCAGTGCCACAAATAAGTTGCACTATCATTATTAACTTCGCATCTTTTGGCTTCATTATTATGAATATGTGTATCACTACGATCGAGATCCAACAAACCATTTTCGTTGGTGTGTATGACCATAGAAGGTTTTTATTCATGTAAACAGAACAACAATTGTTCTCTAACTTAAATGAATAACCGTATTGCAATAAACATGATCAAATCATATTCATGCTCAACGCAAACACCAAATAACACTTATTTAGTTTCAACACTAATCCCGAAAGTACAGGGAGTGTGCGATGATGATCATATCAATCTTGGAACTACTTCCAACACACATCGTCACCTCGCCTTTTACTAGTCTCTGTTTATTCTGCAACTCCCGTTTTCGAGTTACTACTCTTTAGCAACTGAACCAGTATCAATTACCGAGGGGTTGCTATAAACACTAGTAAAGTACACATCAATAATCTGTATATCAAATATACCTTTGTTCACTTTTACTAGTCTCTGTTTATTCTGCAACTCCCGTTTCGAGTTACTACTCTTAGCAACTGAACCAGTATCAAGTACCGAGGGGTTGCTATAAACACTAGTAAAGTACACATCAATAATTTGTATATCAAATATACCTTTGTTCACTTTGCCATCCTTCTTATCCACCAAATAGTTGGGGTAGTTCCGCTTCCAGTGACCAGTCCCTTTGCAGTAGAAGCACTTAGTCTCAGGCTTAGGACCAGACTTAGGCTTCTTCACTTGAGCAGCAACTTGCTTGCCGTTCTTCTTGAAGTTCCCCTTCTTCCCTTTGCCCTTTTCTTGAAACTAGTGGTCTCGTCAACCATCAACACTTGATGTTTTTCTTGATTTCTACCTTCGTCGATTTCAGCATCACGAAGAGCTCGGGAATTACTTTCGTCATCCCTTGCATACTATAGTTCATCACGAAGTTCTACTAACTTGGTGATGGTGATTAGAGAATTCTGTCAATCACTATTTTATCTGGAAGATTAACTCCCACTTGATTCAAGCGATTGTAGTACCCAGACAATCTGAGCACATGCTCACTAGTTGAGCGATTCTCCTCCATCTTTTAGCTATAGAACTTGTTAGAGACTTCATATCTCTCAACTCGGGTATTTGCTTGAAATATTAATCTTCAACTCCTGGAACATCTCATATGGTCCATGACGTTCAAAACGTCTTTGAAGTCCTGATTCTAAGTCGTTAAGCATGGTGCACTAAACTATCAAGTAGTCATCATATTGAGCTAGCCAAACGTTCGTAACGTCTGCATCTGCTCCTGCAATAGGTCTGTCACCTAGCAGTGCATCAAGGACATAATTCTTCTGTGCAGCAATGAGGATAATCCTCAGATCACGGATCCAATCCGCATCTTTGATACTAACATCTTTCAACATAATTTTCTCTAGGAACATATCAAAAATAAAACAGGGAAGCAACAACGCGAGCTATTGATCTACAACATAATTTGCAAAATACTATCAGGACTAAGTTCATGATAAATTTAAGTTCAATTAATCATATTACTTAAGAACTCCCACTTAGATAGACATCCCTCTAATCCTCTAAGTGATCACGTGATCCATATCAACTAAACCATGTCCGATCATCACGTGAGATGGAGTAGTTTCAACGGTGAACATCACTATGTTGATCATATCTACTATATGATTCATGCTCGACCTTTCGGTCTCCGTGTTCCGAGGCCATATCTGTTATATGCTAGGCTCGTCAAGTTTAACCTGAGTATTCCGCGTGTGCAACTGTTTTGCACCCGTTGTATTTGAACGTAGAGCCTATCACACCCGATCATCACGTGGTGTCCCAGCACGAAGAACTTTCGCAACGGTGCATACTCAGGGAGAACACTTATACTTTGATAATTTAGTGAAGGATCATCTTATAATGCTACCGTCAAACAAAGCAAGATAAGATGCATAAAGGATTAACATCACATGCAATCAATATAAGTGATATGATATGGCCATCATCATCTTGTGCTTGTGATCTCCATCTCCGAAGCACCGTCATGATCACCATCGGCACCGGCGCGACACCTTGATCTCCATCGTAGCATCGTTGTCGTCTCGTCAATCTTATGCTTCTACGACTATCGCTACCGTTTAGTGATAAAGTAAAGCATTACATGGCGATTGCATTGCATACAATAAAACGACAACCATATGGCTCCTGCCAGTTGCCGATAACTCGGTTACAAAACATGATCATCTCATACAACAAATCATATCACATCATGTCTTGACCATATCACATCACAACATGCCCTGCAAAAACAAGTTAGACGTCTTCTACTTTGTTCTTGCAAGTTTTACGTGGCTGCTACGGGCTTAGCAAGAACCGTTCTTACCTACGCATCAAAACCACAACGATAGTTTGTCAAGTTGGTGCTGTTTTAACCATCGCAAGGACCGGGCGTAGCCACACTCGGTTCAACTAAAGTGAGAGAGACAGACACCCGCCAGTCACCTTTAAGCAACGAGTGCTCGCAACGGTGAAACCAGTCTCGCGTAAGCGTACGCGTAATGTCGGTCCGGGCCGCTTCATCTCACAATACCGCTGAACCAAAGTATGACATGCTGGTAAGCAGTATGACTTATATCGCCCACAACTCACTTGTGTTCTACTCGTGCATAGCATCAACGCATAAAACCAGGCTCGGATGCCACTGTTGGGGAACGTAGTAATTTCAAAAAAATTCCTACGCACACACAAGATCATGGTGATGCATAGCAACGAGAGGGGAGAGTGTTGTCCACGTACCCTCGTAGACCGACAGCGGAAGCGTTATCACAACGCGGTTGATGTAGTCGTACGTCTTCACGATCCGACCGATCAAGTACCGAACGTACGGCACCTCCGAGTTCTACACACGTTCAGCTCGATGACGTCCCTCGAACTCCGATCCAGCCGAGTGTTGAGGGAGAGTTTCGTCAGCACGACGGCGTGGTGACGATGATTATGTTCCACCGACGCAGGGCTTCGCCTAAGCTCCGCAACGGTATTATCGAGGTGTAATATGGTGGAGGGGGGCACCGCACACGGCTAAGAGATCTCAAGGATCAATTGTTGTGTCTCTGGGGTGCCCCCCTGCCCCCGTATATAAAGGAGCAAGGGGGAGGCAGCCGGCCAAGGGGAGAGGCGCGCCATAGGGGGGAGTCCTACTCCCACCGGGAGTAGGACTCCTCCTTTCCTTGTGGGATTAGGAGAAGGGAAGGGGGAAGGAGAAAGAAGGAAGGGTGCGCCCCCCTTCCCTAGTCCAATTCGGACCAGACCATGGGGAGGGGTGCGGCCACCTTTTGAGGCCTTTCTCTCCTTTCCCGTATGGCCCATTAAGGCCCAATACGAATTCCCGTAACTCTCCGGTACTCCGAAAAATACCCGAATCACTCGGAACCTTTCCGAAGTCCGAATATAGTCATCCAATATATCGACTTTTAACGTCTCGACCATTTCGAGACTCCTCGTCATATCCCCGATCTCATCCGGGACTCCGAACTCCTTCGGTACATCAAAACTTAATAAAACTGTCATCATAACGTTAAGCGTGCGGACCCTACGGGTTCGAGAACTATGTAGACATGACCGAGACACGTCTCCGGTCAATAACCAATAGCGGGACCTGGATGCCCATATTGGCTCCCACATATTGTACGAAGATCTTTATCGGTCAGACCGCATAACAACATACGTTGTTCCCTTTGTCACCGGTATGTTACTTGCCCGAGATTTGATCGTCGGTATCTCGATACCTAGTTCAATCTCGTTACCGGCAAGTCTCTTTACTCGTTCCGTAACACATCATCCCGCAACTAACTCATTAGTCACAATGCTTGCAAGGCTTATAGTGATGTGCATTACCGAGTGGGCCCAGAGATACCTCTCCGACAATCGGAGTGACAAATCCTAATCTCGAAATACGCCAACCCAACAAGTACCTTTGGAGACACATGTAGAGCACCTTTATAATCACCCATTTACGTTGTGACGTTTGGTAGCACTCAAAGTGTTCCTCCGGTAAACGGGAGTTGCATAATCTCATAGTCATAGGAACATGTATAAGTCATGAAGAAAGCAATAGCAATATACTAAACGATCGAGTGCTAAGCTAACGGAATGGGTCAAGTCAATCACGTCATTCTCCTAATGAGGTGATCTCGTTAATCAAATGACAACTCATGTCTATGGCTAGGAAACATAACCATCTTTGATTAACGAGCTAGTCAAGTAGAGGCATACTAGTGACACTCTGTTTGTCTATGTATTCACACATGTATTATGTTTCCGGTTAATACAATTCTAGCATGAATAATAAACATTTATCATGATATAAGGAAATATATAATACTTTATTATTGCCTCTAGGGCATATTTCCTTCAGTCTCCCACTTGCACTAGAGTCAATAATCTAGTTCATATCGGCATGTGATTTAACATCAATAATTCACATCACCATGTGATTAACACCCATAGTTCACATCTCTATGTGACCAACACTCAAAGGGTTTACTAGAGTCAATAATCTAGTTCACATCGCTATGTGATTAACACCCAAAGAGTACTAAAGTGTGATCATGTTTTGATTGTGAGATAATTTTAGTCAACGGGTCTGTCACATTCAGATCCGTAAGTATTTTGCAAATTTTATGTCTACAATGCTCTGCACGGAGCTACTCTAGCTAATTGCTCCCACTTTCAATATGTATCTAGACCGAGACTTAGAGTCATCTAGATTTAGTGTCAAAACTTGCATCGACGTAACCCTTTACGATGAGCCTTTTGTCACTTCCATAATCGAGAAACATATCCTTATTCCAGTAAGGATAATTTTGACCGCTGTCCAGTGATCTACTCCTAGATCACTATTGTACTCCTTTGCCAAAATCAGTGTAGGGTATACAATAGATCTGGTACACAGCATGGCATACTTTATAGAACCTATGGCCGAGGCATAGGGAATGACTTTCATTCTTTTTTCTATCTTCTGCCGTGGTCGGGTTTTGAGTCTTACTCAATTTCACACCTTGTAACACAGGCAAGAAACTCTTTCTTTGACTGTTCCATTTTGAACCACTTCAAAATCTTGTTAAGGTATGTACTCATTGAAAAAAAAAACTTATCAAGCATCTTGATCTATCTCTATAGATCTTGATGCTCAATATGTAAGCAGCTTCACCGAGGTCTTTCTTTGAAAAACTTCTTTCAAACACTCCTTTATGCTTTGCAGAATAATTCTACATTATTTCCGATCAACAATATGTCATTCACATATACTTATCAGAAATGCTGTAGTGCTCCCACTCACTTTCTTTTAAATACAGGCTTCACCGCAAGTCTGTATAAAACTATATCCTTTGATCAACTTATCAAAGTGTATATTCCAACTCCGAGATGCTTGCACCAGTCCATAGATGGATCGCTGGAGCTTGCATATTTTGTTAGCACTTTTAGGATTGACAAAACCTCCTGGTTGCATCATATACAACTCTTCTTTAATAAATCCATTAAGGAATGTAGTTTTGTTTATCCATTTGCCAGATTTCATAAAATGCGGCAATTGCTAACATGATTCAGACAGACTTAAGCATAGATACGAGTGAGAAACTCTCATCGCAGTCAACACCTTAAACTTGTCGAAAACCTTTTGCGACAATTCTAGCTTTGTAGATAGTAACACTACTATCAGCATCCGTCTTCCTCTTGAAGATCCATTTAATCTCAATGGCTAGCCGATCATTGGGCAAGTCAATCAAAGTCCATACTTTGTTCTCATATATGGATCTTATCTCAGATTTCATGGCCTCAAGCCATTTCGCAGAATCTGGGCTCACCATCGCTTCTTCATAGTTCGTAGGTTCGTCATGGTCTAGTAACATAACCTCCAGAACAGGATTACCGTACCACTCTGGTGCGGATCTTACTCTGGTTGACCTACGAGGTTTAGTAATAACTTGATCTGAAGTTCCATGATCATCATCATTAACTTCCTCACTAATTGGTGTAGGAGTCACAGGAACAGATTTCTGTGATGAACTACTTTCCAGTAAGGGAGCAGGTACAGTTACCTCATCAAGTTCTACTTTCCTCCCACTCACTTCTTTCGAGAGAAACTCCTTCTCTAGAAAGGATCCATACTAAGCAACAAATGTCTTGCCTTCGGATCTGTGATAGAAGGTGTACCCAACTGTCTCCTTTGGGTATCCTATGAAGACACATTTCTCCGATTTGGGTTTGAGCTTATCAGGATGAAACTTTTTCACACAAGCATCGCAACCCCAAACTTTAAGAAACGACAACTTTGGTTTCTTGCCAAACCACAGTTCATAAGGCATCGTCTCAACGGATTTTGATGGTGCCCTATTTAACGTGAATGTAGCTGTCTCTAATGCATAACCCCAAAATGATAGTGGTAAATTGGTAAGAGACATCATAGATTGCACTATATCCAATAAAGTACGGTTATGACGTTCGGACTATGTCAAGCAGAGTTTCTGATTCGAAGGAAGCTCAACCCCTATGTCAAGACAAGGGAACTCATAAGGGGCAATGACTTGTTTTGGACCAAGCAACGAAATCTCATCTTCCTAGATGTGATCAAGGCCAAGCAGAACACCTACGTACCCATTCAGTGGATTGACATGGACCATCTGAGGAAGAACCAGGACTATTTTGGTGAGCCTTTGGATTTGGTGGAGCAGTTTGGTATTGAGGAGCTCCTCACGTTCCACCTTGACTTTGACCCAGAGATTGTGGATCAGTTCTTTGCTTCTGTCCACTTCCACACGGATGTGAAACGGATCATGACTTGGATGACTAATGGAAAGAGGATGTCTGCTGAGTGGAAGGAGTTCATGGATCTGCTGCATGTTCATGATGAGGGGCTAGATGTGCCCATGGGTGTCCGCCTGCATGCCAACCCAGAGTCTGCCAACAAGAACAAGATTCAACCCTACCTTGTTGAGAAGTCTTTACACAGTGGCAAGAAGACTTATGTGTTGAACCCGTTTCTTGACATCATGCACCAGATCTTCCGCAACTCTCTTTTTCCTCGCATAGGCGACAAGGACAAGGTGCATTCCTATCTTGTGGACATGATGCTCATTTGTGAGGGCGCGCGTCGTGAGCAACCCGGACCACTTGATGTCTCTCATATCATGTGGTGTGAGCTTCAGTTTGCGGTGTTCCATCGCAAGGTTCCTATCTATGGACCTTATTTGCACCCCCTTGATTTCGAAGACTTGGGAGAAGCTCTTTCTAGGTGAAGAGTTCCATGCTCCCAATTGGATTCGCCATGAGCCCATTCGGCTGCGCCAGAAGAACAAGTGGGCCAACACCGCTACTCGGGCTGAGGCAGAAGCGACCCGCATGGATGTTGATGATGATGATATTGAGGAGGAGGAGGCAGAGGACAGTTCTGAGGGCTATGCACCTCCCTCTGTTGAGCCATCTTGGGATAAGAAGCTCAAGGCCAAGGTGAAGGCTCTGTTCTGCATGCAGGCCAAGGGGCAATACAAGGCTCACGTTGCTCAGAAGGAGAGTCGCCAGCGTGACAAGCGAATTTTGCGGAAGCTTGGTGAGCACGTATCGAGCGGGTCTGAGACGAACATCACTCCTGAGGCTGCTTGGATGACGAAGCAGGGCTATCAGTGGGCTGATTCAGATGAGGAGACCATTCCTGCTGCTTCAGATGACGAGACTGTTGGGTGATCACTTCAGTGGGAGCTACCACCCGTGTCTTAGGTGTCCTCTCTGCCCTTTTGGTGTCTTGATGCCAAAGGGGGAGAGAGTGTAGGATTTGTGAGTCATTACTTTGTCTTACTTTCGTTGGACCTTCTTCGTTTGCTTTGGTTTGTGTTAGTTGTGTGTGAGTCCGGAGACTAATCCTATCATATGGTGTAAGACATATGCGCTCTCTCTTATCTTCCTATTGTCTAGTATGATTAGTAGCTTGTGAGATTATCTTATCTTGTGCCCTCATTACCATGCTCACTTGCTATACCTTGCCTCCATGCTTATTGTCACTTATCTTGTTGCAAGGACTACTTTGTCTATAAAATATAGGGGGAGTGTTAATCCTAGTGTGTGTGTTTTGCAGTCCAAAGCGTATCTATGGAATGCACACATCTAGGGGGAGCCCGTCTATATTTTATCGATTTTGGGTTTGCCTATGCTCATTATATATCTCCATGTGCAAATCCAGTATTGTCATCAATCCACCAAAAGGGGGAGATTGTAAGGGCATATTTCTCGCTAAGTGGTTTTGATGATTGATGACAGTACATTTGCGGACTAATCGTGTGCATTGAGCATTTCAGATATTTCGTATCTAGGCACAAGACGATTCGGTGTCTCTTGGACCCTATCAAAGACGGCTGTTCTCTACAGTTCTTTTTGGTGGATTTGAGTCGTAGGAAAGCCGTACTATTAAGAGGGGGTCCGCTTCGGAAAGGTTAGGGTGGAATCGACACGTACACATCTGTTCCTTTGCACCACCTTTCCTTCGCATCAACGGAGCATCGTCCGGTTATCTTTGTCTCTACGAAATGAAGACTGCCAAATGCCAAAGTGTGTGTGGGGTGCGGTAGTACTGCTCAAGGGAGCAGTAGTACCACAGGTGCTTGCGGTAGTACCGCAGGGCCCAGCGGTAGTACCGATCCTGGTGAGCGGTAGTACCGCTGCCTCCGGCCCTGACTGACACTGACACATGCGGAAGTAGGTGTGGAAGTAATTTTTTACTTCTGCTCCTACGCGGTAGTACCGCTCCCTGTGAGCGGTAGTACAGTGTCGAATTTTTGCATAGCTCCAAACTTAGCGGAAGTATTTACGGATGTAATTTATTTATTCTGTATATTTCCAACTCCAGTTGAGCCCTGCCTTATGGTAGTACCATAGGGTAGCGCGGTAGTACCGCTCCGGCGGTTCTACCGCTCGTTGCCCTGTGCAACGACGGGCCCTCATCTGGTCTCTACCGCGCAAGCGGTAGTACCGCAGTTGTGTGCGATAGTACCGCACCGCGTGGGCTGAGTGAGGGGATAGCGGTTGGATCTTTTCCCCTACTATATAAAGGGGGTCTTCTTCCCCAAGAAGACCACCTTTTCCCTCCCCAAGCTCCACTGTTGCTCAAACCTCCATTTTCTCCCGATCTCTCTCCCTAGCCAATCAAACTTGTTGATTTTCTAGGGATTGGTTGAGAAGGCCTCGATCTACACTTCCACCAAGAGAAATTTGATTCCCCCCACTAATCCCTTGCGGATCTTGTTACTCTTGGGTGTTTGAGCACCCTAGACGGTTGAGGTCACCTCGGATCCATATTCCATTGTGGTGAAGCTTCGTGGTGTCGTTGGGAGCCTCCAATTAAGTTGTGGAGATTGCCCCAACCTTGTTAGTAAAGGTTCGGTTGCCGCCTTCATGGGCACCAATAGTGGAATCATGACATCTCGCATTGTGTGAGGGCGTGAGGAGAATACGGTGGCCCTAATGGCTTCTTGGGGAGCATTGTGCCTCCACACCGCTCCAACGGAGACGTACTTGCTCTCAAAGGGAAGGAACTTCCGTAACACATCCTCGTCTCCACCAGCTCCACTCTTGGTTATCTCTTACCTTTACTTGTGCAAGCTTCCATTGTGTTGTATCCCGTGCTTGCTTGTGTGCTTGTTGTTGTTGCATCATATAGGTTGCTCACCTAGTTGCACATCTAGACAACCTACTTTGATGCTAAGTTTAATTTGGTCAAGAAAAGCTAAAAATTGTTAGTTGCCTATTCACCCCCCCTCTAGTCAACCATATCGATCCTTTCAATCTTGTTGCAAGTAATCATGTGAATTTTATGTGTTCGATATTTTGATGGTATGTATGTTGTGATTCCCTTAGCGGTGTCATGTGAACGTCGACTACATGACACTTCACCATATTTGGGCCTAAGGGAATGCATTGTGGGGTAGTTATTAGATGATGGGTTCTGAGAGTGGCAGAAGCTTAAACGCTAGTTTATGCGCTATTCCCTAAGGGACTGATTTGGATCCAAAAGTTTAATGCTATGGTTAGAATTTATTCTTAATGCTTTTCTCATAGTTGCGGATGCTTGCGAGGGGGTTAATCATAAGTAGGAGGTTTGTTCAAGTAAGAACAACACCTAAGCACCGGTCCACCCACATATCAAATTATCAAAGTAGCGAACACAAATCAAACCAACATGATAAAAGGGACTAGATGAAATTCCCGTGTGCCCTCAAGAACACTTTGCTTATCATAAGAGCCTGTTTTGGCCTGTCCTTTTCCTCAAAAGGATTGGGCTACCTTGCTGCACTTTTGTTACCATTACTGTTACTTGCTCGTTACAAATTATCTTGCTATCAAACTATTCGTTATTTATAATTTCAGTGCTTGCAGACATTACCTTGCTGAAAACCGCTTGTCATTTCCTTCGGCTCCTCGTTGGGTTCGACACTCTTACTTATCGAAAGGACTACGATTGGTCTCCTATACTTGTGGGTCATCAGTAACAAACAACATAATAGTCACAATCTATCTACAATTCTACTCCACTAGTTTTAACGAACTTCTTTTTGGCTATTAAAGTCTTTCTATGGCAGATCCTTCTTGAGGTGGTCAATGTTTGTTGGTAGTCTCCGCAAAAAAAGTTTGTTGGGGGTGGATGGCCCCTTCACTACGTCGACCGACTGTATAATCAATCGCCCTTTCCGGGAGCACGCTCCTTGGCGGATCCAGTGTTGTCCTCCCGCTCAGGCTCAACGAGAGGCCCTGCCACACGCAACAAGGCATGTCCGCAAGTGATGGCCTACGAGGAGAAACACAAACGGCGTCGGCAAGGTCAAAAAGTACCTTGAAGAAGAGGAGCCCGTCGCCCACAGCGGCCTTGAATAGGAGGGCCCGATCGCGCGTCCCTTCGTTGTACGCCTCCAGCCGCGCCATACCCTTGTTGTGCCCGCACTCCTCATCCTTCTCTCTTCGTCGTGCCGTACCCGCCTCCTGGCGCCGCACGTTCGCCCGGCAAGGGCCCATCAGTAGCACGGGTACGGCGTTGGCGAAGCAGGAGGCATGAGCCGGGGGACGACTATGGTGGCTTCCCCACGAGGTGGTTGAGGCGGCTTGTGCGGGGTGGCCTTAAGGGGTGGTCAGGGCGGTGGCCTTGGTTGTGCGGTGGTAGCCGGTGACCCCATGAATGGCGGGATGATCCGGTGGGCTACCCTGTTGTGCGATGGGCGGTGACGCTGACCGTGGATCTGGTGTCCCAGTCAGATCCGTCGCGGCATGGCTTCGGAGGCTCTGTACCAGCATTTCTGCCGCCGTATGTCTACATGGCAAGGCTGCACGTGGATCCAATTAGCGACGATATCAGGGTGCAATGACTTCCGGTGAAAACCGTGTTGGCTTTGGTCATGGTGGACAATAATGCCGTCATCATCATAACAACAAGAGATGGAGCGGTGTTGCATCTTCAGCATTGACGGCAACGGGTCTCGGTGGCATGGGGCAGTGGGATCTTAGTGGTGAACGCGTGTTGATGGGCCCGTGCAGGAGGGTAGCGTTGTCTGTCATCATGGTGGCGTCGACGGTAGATGGGTCTAGCAAGCTCAATGCATTGATCACGACGGCAGAGTATAGAGCCTGTGCATGCGGTGTGTCTGCTAGACCAGCTCTTGGCTAGCTTGCGGGCAGTTTGGTAAGGCCACCGAACTTGTGTGTGTTGACGCAAGGTTAGGACACATCATGGCGACAGAAAGATGGCCTTGGATTGATTCACGTATTTATTTTGTGAGGACTTTGTTGAATAATATAATAAAGATGGTTGCCTGCATCTCTTGAAGAAGAGGCCGGGTTTATAAGGCAGTGGAGCACCAGCGACCTCGGAAAGAGCGCACATGATCTTCCAGTCACCCCTAAGCGTCACCGACTGTAGAAACAAGTCCGCTGGGTGCATCCATGGTTTTAAATAGCATTAACGTTAAAAATCACTGATGGAACCAGACACAAATGCATACAACATTAACGTTAAAAATCATTCAAAGTAGTTGATGACTCAAAACCTAAACCTCGATGGTACAAACCATCTCCATGCAGTCTTACTACATGACGAGAGTAGATCAGAATTACACACATTTGACACTTACAACACCACATCTAAGTGGAGTCAAGTCACAGCAGCTATCAAGTCAGGCATCAGTCTGAATGACGCCATGCAGAGTATTGGCCAATTATCGCGAAGAAGTTGAGCCTCCTGCAGTGTTCCCAGAACGAAAGGCAAGTCGACAAAATCAGAATCACTTTGGTAGTAAATAATGAAAATGACGTGGACAAAAAGGAAATGAAATTCTCCCATGCCAATGCAGATTAAGGCACATTGACGCATTGTTTGGCACCACAGGCCAGAAATTTAGTTCAGGTCAGTCATTTTTCCCACTCAATCCAGAGATCACCAGCTTTCCTTTGGCGATCAACTGGAAATAGAAGTAAGCTTAAGGTATGATTGCATCTCCACATCCAAATATCTACTATGATGCAACATGAACGAATCCCACCTACCAACCAAGGTTGGTGTTCACCAAGGATGTGCATGCAAGTAGTAGTGGGTTGTTAGATGAATAATTGAAGACAAAGGCATCTTCATGTGTGCAGGAGATTGAAGAAGCACTACAAGACTAATAATCCCATGACAAAGAAAAAGATCGTAAAAAAAATTCCATGTCGGTGAGCATCAATAGAGGCCGCTCATTAAGACTGCAGCTTTAACATGTTTAGTTAATGGAGCAGCACCATGTTGAGCACTGGCTAACTAGGATCAAATGTGTTGTATATTTCTCAGGGCTGAGAATTCTCTAAGAAAACAAAAACATAGAAGAAATCATGTGGATCTCTATTGCTTCCCCACAAGGATTTAGATGTCACTGTCATCTGAATTATCTGCACATGGACCAGTTGGGGAAATAAATAACAACAGGGTTGCTCATTGCTAAGCAAGCAAACATACCCGAGCTTGGTGTAGCCCTTGAAGTAGAAGAACCTGGAGACTACAAACTTACAACAGTGGGGGGAAAGACACAATAATAGAATACCTAACCCTATCGAGCAAATAACCAAATCCTTAATGAACTATCAACGAATAATCTTAACTACTCCCTCTGTAAAGAATCTAAACACTCTTATATTTCTTTACAGAGGGGGTAGTTAAAAGGTGCATCACGAAAAATCTTTCTTCCCATGTGTTTATGTGGTGCGTTTTCAGAAAATTTGGAGGGAGACAAACTCCTGACATACCTTTCTACTCCTACTTTAGCACCTTCAAGAGCCTGAATGCACCAGTAGCAGCAGTGACAAAACACCTTCTGGGTTGATTATTGCTTGTAAGTGGCGAGATTCTCCGCATTGGACCAAGTTTATGATTTGGAGTAGGAGTAGGCCCATGGGCCATTTTGTTACTCAGAGTGACATGGAGTTGTCCACGAAGCCCAGCCATACGATCTGAGCTTGCATAGGCTGGATACACCTTCAAAGGAAACCGAGCTTGTAACACTGATCTCCAATATGGGAAAAAACTTCTCTTTGTATATGTGGGATCCCGTCCTCCGCCAACTTTCTTCCTCACGGCCTGTCAAATATTCCATTACAGGTACATAAAAATAGGAACACCCATACTTCCAGCCAGCACCTCTCGCTTAATGTATTATGTTGATCAATACACAACATAGGCGTTTCATTAGATATGAATGATGTAACTGCAGTGTAGTAATTAAGTAGCATGCTTAAGCAACATAAAAAGCTGTTGAACCAGTACAATGCATGGCACAAACATTGCAAGTGAAACATGCTTTTGTTATTGCCTCCAACAATTATACTCCCTCCATCCCAATATTAATTGTCACTCAAACGGATGTCTCTAGCACTGAAATAGGGAGTGTTACACTGCATCTTCTTCTATCAGAATCTTCCTCACAGGCACCAAATAAATTTCAGATGTAACGAATCATTCAAGAACAGTAAGGTGTTAGAAAAAAAAATGCGCAAGCCCCCTTGGTGAAATCCCCATGTTGATGTTACTTGGAACCTACACGGTACAACTATGTTATTAAGTTAATTAAGCCTACTTTTATTGCGTTTACCCCTTATCTTTGGTAAAAAGAACCGATGGAAACACATTAGGATGGCAGAGATGAACAGTAGTTGGAATGCCATGGCATTGCAATAGGTGATATGTATTTGGAGGCAACTCAAAGCTAGAATTTAGTTTCTATACATGTTCTTTTAGGTACACGAATACTTGTACTCTATAAATATGGCTGAAATCGCTACTACAAAGCTGCCCAGCTTTGCAGCATCAAACCCATCACTTTGTGCTCTACTCCCTCCGTCCCATAATATAAGAACGTTTTTTACACTAGTGTAGTGCCAAAAACGTTCTTATATTATGGGACAGAGGGAGTAGTTAGTAACCCATCTGTGCTGCCACAAGGTGTAGGCAAAGCTGCTTGGTACTGCTGCACCAAAATCAGTGTTAAGTTATAATGGGTTACCTGTGTTTGTGTAGTGTGCTGCCGTGCCATAAGGGCGAGGCCGTCATTTCCAACAGTTGTGACCTGGACTCGAGATTAGGGCAAGACGAGTACAGTGAGAAGTCAAGAAAATGCGCCTTAAAACAAAGATTCTATTATGTATCTGGAAGTGTTCATGGGATCTGTCAATTTGGGAAATGTTTACTTCTTTACATATTCTTAGAAAAAGTTGATGTGAAATAAAATAAAAAGAACCAGGAAAGGGAACATATTCTTATAGCTTTCTTTCTTTTTGCTGCCACAATATCATTACTCGTTACCAAACACCATCAGTCTATCCAAAACTAGATCAACCCCGGCCCAGATGTGATTATCTTTACCTTATCGTCTGCAGCATCCAGATTGGTCGATTCCATAACTGCCATGTTTGCATCTGTAAGCCCTGTTATCCATTTTAAAAATAAGGGAAGAGATTAAGACTCAGTTTGTTAAGTGTAAAAAGAATCACTTGAGCCCCACACACCTTTGCATGACTCTCCGTTTGACTTTCTGCAGTTATAAGGCTGGCTGCAACAAGTGGGAGACAAAATTAAATAATCAGCAAAAAACCGTTTATTCACATAGAAAATTATTGTGTGAAGCAATACAAAGAGTAGTACAGGTTTATAGTGTCCATGAGATCTCCAGTAGGGCAAAATCCATAGTCCTCGAGGACAGATGAAACATGTTGAAAGACCTCCGCATGGGGAACCTACATGACATACAAGCTGTTGTATAAGGCAATATATCACTAACATAGATCTACTGCATATACAATGTGCTCCCTCCTTCCCCATATACATGGCGTATAAATCCAGCCAAAAAGTCAATTCTTTCTGAGTTTGACCAAATATATAGAAGAAAATATCAACAACTACAGTATTAAACAAATAGATTATGAAAATATATCTAATGGTGGATATATTGATACTGATTTGATATTGTTTATTAAGCATACACGGTGACGCTAAACTAAGCAAGCGCGCAAAACTAAGCGTACGCGCCGGTCGCTAGTTACCCGCTTGGTGCGCCGCTCAGCAGGGCCAGCCACACATCCGAGAAAATGAGGGTAAAAGCAAGTAGCAAATATCGTAACGAATTTAATTTCCATTACTGCTCCCTGCGCCTCACCTTCGTTCTGCAATTCTGTTAGCTAATTGATGACAGTAAAAAAAATAGCGTATATGGTAGATTGCACTCGTCGTACTAAGACCCACACCTCCTACCACTAACCATAGTAGAAGTACTATCATATATGGTAACGGAATTAAAAGGCTGTCACACACCACCACTGGATCCTCTAATCGTAAAAATAATAATAGATGAACTAGTAATTAGTTTATCGCATATTGGAAGTAGCATTACCATGTATAGTGCATCTTAATAATAAGTAAATAAAAAACAAAGATCAGTATTTGACCTCGTAAAAGAGAATAGTGATGGTAATAGACATCACCGCATTACTACGTTCCCTTCACTATGTTACTTATGTTCCATTAACTCATCACTGCATGCAAATTTTCCTAATCGTGCATAGCTTAGATTTATGCGGAGACACAATGAACATGATCCTTTTTCAGCACATGCTTTAGCAAATGAAAGTGAAAACACTAGTGAATATAGTAACAGATTTAATTTCCATTACTGCGGCCACATGAGTCATGATGGTAATAGACATTGCTACATTATGATGTTCCCTTCACTCTGTTACTACGTTTATTAAATCATTACTACACACGAATTTTTCTAATTGTGGGTAGCTAGATTTCTGCGGAGGGGCGCAATGCATAGGATCCATTACTACACTCCATTAACTCGTAACGATGGATTTTCCACCCACGCTTTAGTAAATGAAGGTAAAAACACTAGTGAATATAGTAACAGATTTAATTTCCATTACTACAGCCACACGATTCATCTCCACCCCGCAGCTCTATCTCCCTTACTACTTTCCACTAACTGTGGATTCTCCATCCGGTCCAACCGTGCGCATGGTAGTAGATGGTTCAGGCTAATTAGCGGGCCGATGGTTGGTTGTGTGGCCGGAGCGTATGCTAACTTGCATTTGGGGACAGAGGTAGTACCAATTATATAACCAATTGTAGGTAGTCAGATGGTGGAAAGAATTGTTTGGAGGAGAAAACTGCAATTGTGCAATATAAGTTGGAAGGCAATAGAACAGTGTGCAAAAAGAGTTACCGAATTCAATTCACTAGGTTATATAAACTACATAACAAACATATTCGGATTCATCCAGATTAATGTATCTTGTCTATTTTAAAGCAAAATCTGCTAGCTTCCACAAGTTCTGTGTATTTAACTACACATTACGATCTAGGCGCTTCAAAGGTACGAATCAAGAACTGCATCACACTTTTGTATATTTAACTACATGTCATAGTTATTCAAATTCCAACTATTTCAAATCATTTTAATTGTTTTGGTTTGGTTTCCTAAAGAGAGGTGTCGATTTCTTCAGGCTTTTTCAGGTTATATGATCCAAATGAAGTTCAGACAAACTTAAAGAGGTTAGTCATGAATTGCATACACCTAGTGTTTGTTCTACTACATTGAACCGTCCTGCCGGGCCAGACAAGTTGCTGTAATGAGCTCCAACTCACAGTTTCTTGGAGGACCTGGAGTTTGTAGGCTAAATGAAGTACCTTGTGCATAAATTTTCAGTCTAACATGAATAAAGAAGGCTCATGTCAACGCCCTTAATATACCACCCCCAGCTCCAGCAGCTAGAATTTTTGGAGCTGGGAATCATGCCAAACAGCTGCCACCATGAAAATATGGAGGTGCTCATGTTTGCCAATTTATCTGCCATGTGTCCACGAAACAAACAAAGAGAAATGACAAGCGCATGTTCTGTATTCATGCACCATGCAACAGCATTAACCAAACAATTGATGTTGATATGGGCAATTTTACTGCTAAAAACGATACAAGCTAGTGACAGAACCAGAAAATAGACATAAGTGAAGCCCAGAATAAATAAAATTGGCATTTCACACTATACTCATGTCACTATGTCAGATAATATTAATATGGAGATCGAGTGTTTCTGTCACCAATGTTTTCACTATTTATGCATGTAATTAGTATTCATTGTAAGATTTGCATTTCCATGACAAAAATGCATATGGTACTGGAGAAGGAACTAATATGCTCCTTCTAGTTGTAGTGTGTGAATTCAATGCACAAATCATCAATAACTGTATCTATCATGAACTCGTATAGCAATCTCCTTCGCAGTGTAATAATATCAAGCAATGTCTTAGAAGATAAAGCACAAAAGGTGTTCTTCCAGTTTGTTTGTCTGTTCGATGATTGAAAATAAAAGGAAAGAAGCAGCCAGACAGGGGACCTGATGTGGATGAGTATATGGATAACTAATAACAAGCTGGTTGTTACTAATACTTTTCACATAGAACATTTCATTAAAATAACTACCACAAGGGCTTTACACCCATTAATTATCTGCTCATTTCATTATCTCTGCCACACCTTTCCCAAGTGTTCAGAAATAAGAGGGCTTTGTATCTCATTGCATTATATGACAGGCTAAACATTAGAGCAAGAATCAGCTATTCAAGTAACAAGCCGACGTGAAGTGGATGGAAATTTTCTGAATCTAAGTGGCATCTTGGGTTTGAGATTCTTTCAATTAACAAGAACAGAATTTAGTGATAAAAATATTAGAGAACATGTTAAATTGATATATAGCATCAAGCAAGAGAAAAGAAATACGCTTCTTGAAAAAAATATTCACAAACTACGCATTCTCACACATATTATCAGGAAACTACACTTTTTTTAGTATGAGCTGTACTGATAGGCCAACAGGTCAACCACTCTGAGGTCAGCAGAGCCACATGTGTATGGCATGTTTTTCATAGTTGTCCAGCTGGTAAAATATGCAGCTTTATGATAACATTAGCACAATAAGTACAAATCTGGGATAAGGGCTCGAAAAAGTAGTAGTTTAGTGATAATTTTGAGATAGATAATTGCTGCAAGAAAAGTTTATTGGTTTAAGCAAGACAACTTAACATTGCAGCAAAATTGGCGTAAAATAAAATGCAAGGTTCAACGATATATAACAGTTCCATCGTCCATATTACACCAAAGAAAACCTCATATATACTACATAATACAAATGTATTGCAATCTTATTATTGTTTGAAACTTGGCTTTCAGGTAGAATACACCAACTCTGGAATTCAGATACTAAAACTCGTAACAGTAAATAATAAACAATATCAATTACCTAGGGCATTCTTTGTGAAGGTTGAGTTCCCCGGAATCTTTCTTCCCAGCTAGCCCCTCTCACATAACTAATCCAACCCTATCTCAGATCAATTACCCAGGGCACCCTTTGTGAATGTTGAGTTTCCCCTGGAATCTTTCTTCCCAGCTAGCCCCTCACATAACTAATTACTAATCCAACCCTATCTCAGATCAACCAGACAAGATTATATCTAATCTATCTTACGGATGAGGACTGTTATTGGAGTAAACCTAGGGAAGCTCCTGCTATGGGCTAAGCCCATGGCCCAATCATTAGGTAAAAAGGTCTCTAGCTTCTCAACACAATGGGGCTCTTAAGCTCTCTTTTTTACTGAGAATGAACAACACTTTTGGGAAGCATAATCTTGTGATTTTTCTAATATAGTTGAAACTCCGCCAAACAGAAAGAAGATATGTTGGCTATGCCATAGCCACTCAACGCAACCAGACTCGACATGTTGTGAAACAACCGATGATCTTGAAGAAGTGTTAGATTTACTAAGTTAATTTCTGTATAGATTTGTTAAACAGAATGAAAGCTTATTACAAAGTTGTCAAATACTACCTCTGTCCATGTTTATTAGGCCAGCGAGCAGCTTAGGGCCGTCTGTTCCTACTAGGCCACGTAATTACGCCTGCATTAAAGGCGCTGATATGCTGGCTTGATAATTAAGAGGAGAGAATTCCATAGCACATAAATATTAGGCTGGTCATAGTGGGGAGTAACTTATACTAGTGTCATGCATATGACACTAGTCTAAGTTACTACCTCTATAGTGCAAAGTAACATAATAGTAGTGTCATAAATGGGTTCATTTATTAGCTTGTAGACTCATCATTTCTCGGGAAGTGCTATGTTACAGTAACATATTATGTTACTATAAACACCTCTCTCCTCATTAACTACATGCCACATAAGCAAAAAAAATTGGAGTGCTATATGTTACTATCTAAGTTACTCCCACTATGACTAGCCTTAGGAGCATGCACATCCAGGAACAACTCTTGCATTAACCGCTAACGTTAATAACAGGGGCAAAATGTCCATGCGCTTTAATCGGAGCAGAGCGCCAGAAATTTCCATTGTGCCTTGGTCCTAGCATTTTGGCCCCCCGGCCCAGTAAACCCAGGCAGAGCAAGTATAAAATTATTATTTTCAGTTGAGGTGAGAATTATCTTGTTGCTAAGACTAGGGCATGTATTTTCTTAAACAACAGTACTAACAATAGTAAAAATACAAATATTAAGTAAAAGGCATCTGAGGCACTGCAGCCGCAATATGCCAAAAAACGCTTACCGCAGAATGCGCTTGAATGTATGCAGAAAGATCTTCACCAGCATGGGAAATTACATCAACAAGCAGCCACGCGCAATCAGTAAGTGTCTTCCTTTCCTCCAGAAGCTCCTGTGCCATTCCATGTGAACCTTTCTCCCATTTCAAGGCAATTGAAAGCCTCATTACACATTTACTGAGAATGTCAAACCCATTTTTCTTACTACTGCCATTCATCTTGGAAGAACTGCCCCCACGGATTTGCTCTTGAGCAGCCAGTAGTAGAATAGCAGACTGCATAATTTTTCCATCCTCAATGTAATTCCAGAGCTCTTGAAGTAGATTATTTGTTTTCGCTGCAAGCAGTCTAGTTGTGTCCAAGAAGATCTTCTGTAAAACAACAAGGAACAAAATCTAAGTCCATTTAGCATTCATATGCAAGCAAGTAATGTTGAATAATCTTTCTATATATCGCTGTGTTTCCTCCTCTCAAAGTAAATATGGATTAGGGGCAATCTCCAAGGCAAAGAAAATAAAATAAATTAACAGCAACAGTTTTTGTATATTTTATTGATGAAGTTTTACCCTTTACTATAAGAACATACACTGCACATGAATTCAAAAAGGATTAATAAATGAAAACTTTAACTTTTTCTGAGAAGTTGAGATGAAAGGATGCCCAGTACTTAGTATCACTAATTTCATTATAACCTGTCAGGGGTCTACGGTATGAACATAGTTACTCTTTACGTCATCCTGCAAAAGTAGTAATTCGTATAGGGAGGGAAGTAAAACAGACCATTTCAGGTAGACACAGCAGATGAATAAGCTTGTAGATATAATCCAGATGATTATGGCTGCGAGAAAGATTGTCCTCCAGATACTTATGCAGGCAAGTATTCTCAACTGCGACATGGAGCGGGAGTAGATTCTTGATGACATCATTGCCAACTGTGCGCACATTGGGTGATGCACCATGGCGTAAAAGCAGCTTGATCATGTCAAGAGAGAACCTTTCAGCAGCTTCGTGGAGCGGGAAGTATCCATATTTGTTTATGCAGTTGGGATTGGCGTGCATCCCATAGAGCTCAGGTGCCATGCCCTCCAATACGACTTTTGCACAACGCAGGGCATTGAAACTGACAATGAAGGTTAAGGTTTGTGCGGTGATGGTAAGATCCGATGACATGCCCCGGCCTCTACAGTTCTGGAAGAGTTGGAGGAAGCACCGGGCACTGTCCTTTACAAGGATGGGCTCCAATTCGGCATATTTGTCCAAGAAGTTATCAGCCACCCACTAGAGGAGTCCGTCACAATTGAAAAAGGTGAAAGGCATCAGTTATCCAACTAAAAGCACAACAAAATAAACTGTCTTGTGGTCTATGGAGGTGCATGTATGACAACAACAATGGAAACAACAAAACCTTGTAACCTTAAGCAAGTTGGTGTAGGCTAAAGATAAACCCAAACATGAGGCAGCAACAAGGAGGGAGGAGAAAGTAAGGGAATCTAAAGCTAGCATGGTTCAGGCATGTGAATCAACATGTTCCGATCCAAGGTTCATATATGACAACTAATGTAATTGAATGAATCATCAATCAAATTATGTAAACGAAGGTAACACAAACCTGGGGAGCAGGGTCTGGGATGATTATGTCATTTGCTATGGACTTGGCGATCTTAACATTCCTTTCTAGCATAAGCTGAAAAAGCGAATGTCAAGAGTCAGCACTGGGAAAGAAAAAACAAGGCGAGAGGAATATCACACAGATGGATAGTTATCATACCTCCTTGACCTTTCTCAAATTAAAACCCTCAGTAACTTGAAAATAAGGGACAGGGTAATCCGGATAATCATTTCTTATAGTAATTGTTTTATCTTCACCATTGACGTTAGCTTTGCCCAGGGCAACTAACTCTTTTTTCCACGGTGCTTTAAATTTCAAGTTCATCCTTCTGTTTTCCTGAAACAAGAAAGTGTAATCTTGAATTATGTGCCAAACAAGATTACTACAAGGGCCACTGAAATAAATCCAGAAGACCCTGAGATAAAGTGAGTCCCATCTAAAATGGATCGCGGATCACTAAAACATAAACTTATGCTGCAAATAGAAAACGATGTATTTACTCTGTAAATCCTGAAATGTAACAATGCTAAATGCGAAAAAAAGGGCCGCACAAGTTTCTCAAATACAAGTTGAACCAGGTGGTAGAAACTCTGGTGCATAGACATTATGGAAATCCAAAAATCAAAAGCTAAAGTTGATGTTACAGTTCAACAAGGATAAATGATATTCACTGGTTAATGACTCCCACGAATAACTGAATTTCCCTTGCTGATGCCACCTGAAGGACAACGAGACATCTTCACTTGCAAGGAACGACTACCAACTAAACAAAAAACAGTAGTCGCATTTTGAGTGTCATGTTTACTCTCATATACAACTCGATTAGTCCAATGTTTACTCTCATAAACAAGGAAGCAACTGATACTAAATACTGCGCAGACAAAACAAGGTGCAGGAAAATTAAGCTTTCAGTCCAATGTTCAGATTAGAGAACCGTCAGAGAGAGTTTTATACTCAGATCGGAAACTAGATCAATCAAGAACGGCGCGACAGTGATAATTTATCTAGGGGCTAATAGTTTCATCAGCTTTAGTCGACCGTAATCCGTAAACGTATCATAGAAGGCCCGACTAACAATTTCATCAGTACTCTAGGGCAAGATTCGGCACACACAGAAACCATACATAACAGATCAGATAGCAAACGAGAAGGAAGAGGCGCGTGCGGTGGGATAGAGTACCTCGTTGGCGGCTCGCCGCGGATCTGGAAGGAAGGAGGCGACGGCGCGTACGTCGGCCACTCGCCTCGCGGCGGCACACTGTATCTGACGGCTGGGAATTTTTTTTGAGAGCTTTTTTTTTCGAGAGAGAAGGCCAAGTGTGATAAAACAGGCCCATTAAATGATCAAAAGGGCCCAGCACGGACATGCCGCGCTCCTGGCCCAGACACAGCACAACACGCGGAAACGGGTCAGTGCACTGGCACGTTTAGCCCACCAACCGGCCTGATTTTTGGCTGCTTTTGGGGGGCGCCAGCTGCGCGGGGGGCTACAGAATTTTTTTATTTTTTTCTTTGTTTTTTCTTGTTTATACTTTAAAATATTGTAAATATATTGCAAAAAATCTATCAAAGATATTTGAAAAATGTTGGTCAAGCATTTAAAAAATGTTAAATGTATAGATAAAATGTTTATCACGTATACGAAAAATGTATTTAAAATTTGATCATGTATTTCAAAAAAGTTAATCAAGCAATTGAAAAATGTTATATGTGTATCGAAAAAAAGCTGACCATTTATTAAAAAGTACTATTTTTTATCATGTATATAAAAATGTTAATCAAGAACTTTAGAAAATATTGAAAAACTACTTATAAAATGTTAATCAAGCATTGGGAAATGTTAAATGTGTATAGAAAAAATGTTGACCATATATTGAAAAAATGATTAAATTTGTTTACCATGTATATAAAAATATTAATCAAGTATTTTAATAAATGTTGAATAAGTATTTGAAAAATGTTAAATGTCTATAGAAAATGTTGACCGTGTATTAAAAATGATTAAAAAATTAGTGATGTATATAAAATATTAATAAAGCATTTATAAAAAGTTGAAAAAGTATTAAAAATGTTGATCAACCATTTGGAAAATATTAGATTTGTACTGAAGAAATGTTGACCATGTATTAAAATATGTTAAACTTGTAACTGAGAAATGTTAATCAAGAATTTCAAAAAATGTTAAATGTGTATTGAAAAAATGTTGAACTTGTATTTATTAAAGTTGCATGTGCATTAGGAAAAAAATCTTGACATATACGAAAAATGTAGAATGAAAACCAAAAGAAACAAGAAAACACAAAATAAACAATGAAAAC
>NC_057805.1:15593531-15613730 GCF_018294505.1 Triticum aestivum
AAAAGATTGAATACCAAGAAAACTGAAGAAAAACAAAAGAAAAAGAATAACGTTAAAAAAAAAAGAAAAATCAGAGAAACTAGTGAGAAAACAAGAGAAACCAAAAAAACTAGCAATACCAGCGAAGGAACTCGATCGAAAATCAACCCGGCGAACAAAGTGTAGGAAGCGATCGTGAATGAAAAAAAAAGCAACACTGGGCCAGCCCAATAACTTCGTCGCAGAGGAAAAGTCTTCAGCGAGACAGAAGAGGGAGTGTCGCTTATAGCGAGAAATTGTCGACGCGACTTTTAGGGGACTAATATATGAAAAAATCCGAAGAAAATAAACGGGTTGTGTCGTGCCGTCACTCGTTCCCAGACTCGCGGCTCAGGCATGGTCTGATTATAAACGTGCCAGATCAGACTCACCATGGGTCGGGGACATGGGCTATCGGGCCAGCACGCCAAGACGAACAAACGGAAGCCTGGAGCCTCTTCACGAATGTGGCCATCTCTGTTGTTTTTTCTGTTCTCATCACTAAATAAAGTTTTTTTGGCCTTGTTTGATGGAGAAAGAATGGAAACAGTTTTAGAGAGGGAGTTCTACTTATGTGGCGATCTCTAGCGAGCCGCTGGTCCTTATCTCTAACATTATTAGGGCAACTTTAGCGGAACCTTAAAGAAGCTTACCTTTTCAAAAGATCCTTTTTAAGAAGTTAAATCGCACCTAGTCGAATCCTCAACTAGTTTAACTCAAATAATTTAGGAGCCGCTTCAGGTGCACCTCAAATTTAGGTGTTTGAAGCAACTTCTCAGCAAAAAAATGTCTATCCCCTCGCGACAGCCTTGCTCGCCCGCATCCATGTCGGCGTTGCCTGATCCGTAGCCTCCGCCAACATCTTGTCGACACCACGTAGCCCCCCGCCACACATAGATTCGCTCACCGGTCGCCGTCGCCGCCTCTTTTCTCTCGTGGACGAAAAGGCCGATTGTCGAGCTTTGTCTCGTCCAAAATGGAGCCGACAGATGACCGAGATGTCATAGACACTCGTGGAGTAGGCGGAGGAATCGCGGTCACGCTGGTGAAATTCTGAAAACCACAGTCTAGCCGAGGCGAGCTTGATCACCGACCTCTGAACACGACTTGAGGAGAATCTTCGTGCTTGGAAGGCTGCAGGCCCTCTCACAGTCCCCACGCCCATTCATAGCCTCGGGGTCGCCTCAACGACACCGGATGGGGCTCTCACCTCGTCCAACGCCCAGAAAGTGTTCGACGAATTGCATAAGTAAGGTTTTTTTGGTTTTACTTTTTTTTGCAATCAAATTCGACATAGAATATTATGAAGAGGTTAAGGGAGATGTTCTTCAATGACCCTTCGTCCCAGGAGGAGGAAGAAGACAATGATGATTTTGAAATGGCCATTGACGTGACCATTCACGAGGGCACTCGGCAAGCGAGATTAGGATCACAGTTCGGCCGTTTGTACATCAATCGGGATAGAGCAGAGGATCATACAAATATTATGAAGGATTACTTCGCACCCAATGCAGCGTATCCATAGAAGTATTTTCGGTGGTGATATTGGCGAGCCCGTTGATGAAGTGTGTCGCCATTTTTCTAGTGCTTGCCTATTGGTGTTCGGCTGATGACATTGATGACTATGCTCGCATTAGGAAAGATTCATTCCTATAGGTCATTCGAAGATACACACAAGCCGCGATTGAGATCTATGGATCGAAATACTTGAGGGCACCCAATGGTGGGTGGAGTGGAGTGCTCAGCTTCAGTTGGCTAACCTCAGCCATTTAACATCGGCTACCTCAGACCATCGGCCGATCCTTTTGGAGCTAAATGGGAATGATCATGCAGGGACAAACAACAACTGAGTGTTTGGTATAAAGTGATATGGGAGTCGCATGATACTTTCCAAGATACCATTAGCTCGGGGAGGGATGAACTACATCCCGTAAGGATGCAACTTTGGAACCTTAAGGTACCCTCCGACCCTCCTTAGGGTGTGTTCGGATCTTCTCCCACTTCACGCTTCACAAATTCCTGAAGCGGGAACCGAGCCGAACGATATATCAGCGACAAGCTGGCTTCCGGAAGCTAAGGCCGAGGCCAGTGCAAAAACGAGGAGCGACGGAGGCCCGGCTCCACCAAAACTTGGAATCTGGAGTTCGCCCTTTTTACATCCAACTGCCACCGCCAAGTGCCTTTAGATCGAACCGGTACCACTACTAGGGAAATCCCTAGCAGTAGCACGTGTTTAATGCCTATCAGTAGCGCGGGGAACCGCGCTACTAGTAAGGCGCTACAGCTAAAGGTTGGCAGTAGCGTGGGTTAACCCACGCTACTGCTATGTCGACTTAGTAGTAGCTTTCTCCAAAGAGCGCTACTGGTAATTACTAGTAGCGCTTCTCCCAGCCCGCGCTACTACTATTATTCCGTATTTTACCTCTTTTTTATTTCATGTTATATTCATACACCTTTATACAAATTTTCATACAGCAGTAATTTAGAGATTGTTTTTACATCATAATGAGTTATTACATCACTGGGTGAAAGAACCGTGGACTAGTTTCAAGTGGATGTCCATCCACTTGAAACTAATCCGCGGTTCTTTCACCCAATGATATAATAAATATCATCATCATCATATCATTAACAACTTATCATCATAATACATCATTGTCATATAACACCTCCTCATGATCATCGTTTTCATCAATGAGACATCACATAGCAAGTTGGTCACTAGTCATAGTCACAACTACTCTTTATCATCAACTCTAACACATTGTACCACATAATAAACATATTGTACCTCATAAGACCTACTACATTCTCTTAGGACCTATTATATTCTCTTAGGTAAAATAACATAAAACAAGATAGCCCCTGACTCTCCATTATGGAGAATGGAGATTATCCTCTCTCCAATTCTTGTCTTTCGCAAAATGTTGTTTCCAAGAACCTCCTTACGACTGTCCATACATTTTTTCCATTCTTTGATTACCATGTGTTCACCGGTTTTAGAAATTCGATATGGACATGTGAGATTCGTAGGATGACCTGGCTGTATGTTCAAAACATCAAGGCGACCATTCTGATACATCAGATGAGGCACACAATTCATCGGGATTTTCTGTTGAAAAACATAGTAAAAATTTCGTAGTTAGCAATGTAGTTTAGTTTTAGAAGTATGCAAAAGATGCACAGATGTCGTAATAGTAAAAATCTTACCATGGCATCTCCATGGAAGTTACCGTGGTTCAACACGTGCACTAGTGGCACGTATTGACCATAATTTGAAGGAGTTTGATAATAGGTATTGTAATTCTCAAGTTCAGTACAAAATGGGATCAGATGATTTTTCTCCTGATAAGTTAATTCGGAGCCATCGGTGTAGTAGGTTCTGTCTACCATCTTCCGCACATTGTTTGAAGAATGAAAATAAGCTGTCAATGCAAATAAGCTGTCAACTATTTTGAAATAAACAATATAAATTAGTTAATAACTATGTTTGAGAAACTCACATAGCAGTAGAATTGGAAGCGTATCAACAAGGACCCAAATGTCCATATTGTCTTGCTCGATGTCAGGATCACCAAGATCCATGGTGACAAGCATATCCTCATAAAAACCATACATCTTGCAAAGTGCTTCCCAATTTGGGCAACCAAAATGGGTTAGCTCTGAGAATTGTACAGATTTACTTCAAAATCCAGACCATGATGGGTCCTTAGGTGAATTTTCTTTGTTTCGAAACTTTCATGGTCTTCAAAACCCATCCTCTCCAAGACATAGCATCTTGCATGGCATGGGATAAGCTAGTCGAATTGTAAAAGATGAAAATTACAAGTTGAAATAGATGAAGTCGTGCTTAATTACGAAAAAAACACTTGCCGTCGTTGCGTACCGTTTCAACATCGAAGGTCTCCTAGAGCTTAATGCTGAAGCGCCGATCTTCGTCCAGGTGAGGCATGTCGCACAGACATCAGTCGTCGTTGCACCAGTCGCACTCCCCCGGGAGACTTTCGTCGTCCGAGTACGACATTTCCTATGTTCATAATTCAAATATTAAACTTGTACAATTAAATATATGTACTACAAAAACTAAATTAGATCATTATTATTCATCATGGGTTGACTATCGGTCTGTCGAGTCTTTTCTTGAAAACTCTCAGCTCACGTGTTGTATACATTCGACCGTTGGTGATGGTCGCTCCTCCTTTCGTTCCCAAGTGCATTACACCAAAATGTCTAGTGCTACGTCTTGAGCTTGCGTTGGGTCCTTGAAGAGGAAAGGGTGATGCAGCACAGTAGCGTAAGTATTTACCTCAGTTTTTGAGAACCAAGGTATCAATCCAGTAGGAGGCTCCTCAAAAGTCCCATGCACCTACACAAACAAACAAGAACTCGCAACCAACACAATAAAGGGGTTGTCAATCCCTTCACGGCCACTTGCGAAAGTGAGATCTGATAGAGATAATATCATAAGATAAATATTTTTGGTATTTTTATGATATAGATTGGAAAAGTAAAATATGCAAATAAAAGTAGATTGAAAGCTTATATGATAAAAGATAGACCCGGGGGCCATAGGTTTCACTAGTGGCTTCTCTCAAGATAGCATAAGTATTGCGGTGGGTGAACAAATTACTGTCGAGCAATTGATAAAAAGCGAATAATTATGAGATTATCTAGGCATGATCATGTATATAGGAATCACGTCCGTTACAAGTAGACCGAAACGATTCTGCATCTACTACTATTACTCCACACATCGACCGCTATCCAGCATGCATCTAGAGTATTAAGTTAAGAACAGAGTAACACATTAAGAAAGATGACATGATGTAGAGGGATAAACTCATGCAATATAATATAAACCCCATCTTTTTATCCTCGATGGCAACAATACAATACGTGCCTTACTGTCACTGGAAAAGGACACCGCAAGATTGACCCAAAGCTAAGCACTACTCCCATTGCAAGAAAGATCAATCTAGTAGGCCAAACCAAACTGATAATTCAAAGAAACTTGCAAAGATAACTTAATCACACATAAAAGAATTTTCAAATATTTCTCATAGATAAACTTGATCATAAACCCACATTTCATCGGATCTCGACAAACACACCGCAAAAAGAGTTACATCGAATAGATCTCCAAGAAGATCGAGGAGAACTTTGTATTGAGATTCAAAGAGAGAGAAGAAGCCATCTAGCTAATAACTATGGACCCGAAGGTCTGTGGTAAACTACTCACGACTCATCGGAAGGGCCTTGGAGATGATGTAGAGGCCCTCCGTGGTTGATTCCCCCTCCGGCGGAGCGCCGACGAAGGCTCCAAGGTGGGATCTCGCGGATACAGAAGGTTACGGCGGTGGAAATAGTTTTTCGTGGTGCTCTCCGAAGGTTTCAGGGTACGTGGGTATATATAGGAGGAAGAAGTAAGTCGGTGGATGCTCGAGGGGCCCACGAGGGTGGGGGCGCGCCCACCTGTAGGGGGCGCGCCGGGCACCCTCGTGGCCGCCTCCTCTGTTGCTTGACGTCCACTCAAAGTCCCCTGGATCACGTTTGTTCCGAAAAGATCGCTCCCGAAGGTTTCATTCCGTTTGGACTCCGTTTGATATTCCTTTCCTTCGAAACACTGAAATAGGCACAAAAAAACAGCAATTTCGGCTGGGCCTCCGGTTAGTAGGTTAGTCCCAAAAATAATATAAAAGTGTAAAGTAAAGCCCATAAACATCCAAAACAGGTAATATAATAGCATGGAACAATCAAAAATTATAGATACGTTGGAGACGTATCAGCATCCCCAAGTCATCCTCGAGTAGGTAAATGATAAAAACAGAATTTTTGATGTGGAATGCTACCTGGCATAATTCTCAATGTAATTTTCTTTATTGTGGCATGATTGTTTAGATCCAAATGATTCAAGATAAAAGTCCATAAAACATAAAAATAGTAATACTTCAAGCATACTAACAAATAATCATGTTTTATCAAAATAGCATAGCCAAAGAAAGCTTATCCCTACAAAATCATATAGTTAGGCCATGCTTCATTTCTATTACACAAAATACTCCCATCATGCACAACCCCGATGACAAGCCGAGCAATTGGTTCATACTTTTTAACGCGCTTCAGCCTTTTTCACTCTTACGCAAGCCATGGACATAGCACTATATGTGGTATATGGTGGTGGTTGTGAGGACAAAAAAAATGAGAAGATAGTCTCACATCAACTAGGCGTATCAACGGGCTATGGAGATTCCCATTAATAGATATCAATGTGAGTGAGTAGGGATTGCCATGCAATGGATGCACTAGAGCTAAAAATATATGAAAGCTCAACAAAAGAAACTAAGTGGGTGTGCATCCAACTTGCTTGCTCACGAAGACCTATGGCATTTTGAGGAAGCCCATCATTGGAATATACAAGCCAAGTTCTATAGTGAAAAATTCCCACTAGTATATGAAAGTGATAACATAGGAGACTCTCTATCATGAAGATCATGGTGCTACTTTAAAGCACAAGTGTGGAAAAGAGATAGTAACATTGTCCCTTCTCTCTTTTCTCTCATTTTTTTCTCTTTTTTTTTCTCTTTTCTTCTCTCTCTTTTTTTCTCTTTTTTTCCTTTTTTTGTATGGGCTTCTTTGGCCTCTTTTATTTTTAGAAAGTCCAAAGTCTTATCCCGACTTGTGGGGGAATCATAGTCTTCATCATCCTTTCCTCACTTGGGACAATTCTCTAATAATGAAGATCATCACACTTTTATTGATTTACAACTCAAGAATTACAACAATATTTTAGAACAAAATATGACTCTACGTGAATGCCTCCGGCGGTGTACTGGGATATGCAATGAATCAAGAGTGACATGTATGAAAAATTATGAAGATGGCCTTGCCACAAATACAATGTCAACTACATGATCATGCAAAGAGCAATATGACAATGATGGAGCGTGTCATAATAAACGGGACGGTGGAGAGTTGCATGGCAATATATCTCGGAATGGCTATGGAAATGCCATAATAGGTAGGTATGGTTGCTGTTTTGAGGAAGGTAAATATTGGTGCATGATACCGGCGAAGGTTGCGCGGCATAATAGAGGCTAGCTAAGTGGAAGGGTGAGTGTGCGTATATCCATGGACTCACATTAGTCATAAAGAACTCATATACTTATTGCAAAAGTTTATTAGCCCTCGAAGCAAAGTACTACTACGCATGCCCCTAGAGGGATAGATTGGTAGGAAAAGACCATCGCTCGTCCCCGACCGCCACTCATAAGGAAGACAATTAAAAGAGCACTCCATGCAACAAATATATCACACAACTTTTACCATACGTGCATGCTACGGGACTTGCCAACTTCAACACAAGTATTTCTCAATCACATAATTACCCAACTAGCATGAATCTAACATTACCACCTTTATATCTCAAAACAATTATCAAGCATCAAATTGATCATAGTGTTTAATGCACTTTCTATGATAGTTTTTATTATACCCAACTCGGATGCTCATCATTCTAGGACCAAATTTATAACCATAGCAAATACCATGATGTTCTAAAAGACTCTCAAAATAATATAAGTGAAGCATGAGAGATCAACAATTTCTTCAAAATAAAGCCACCGCCATGCTCTAGAAAATATAAGTGAAGCACATAGAGCAAAACTATCTAGATCAAAAGATATAAGTGAAGCATATAGAGTATTCTAATAAATTATAAATCAAATGGGTCTCTCCCGAAAGGTGTATACAGCAAGGATGATTGTGGTAAACTAGAAAGCAAAGACTCATATCATACAAGACGCTCCAAGCAAAACACATATCATGTGGCGAATAAAAATATAGCTCCAAGTAAAGTTACCGATAGACGAAGACGAAAGAGGGGATGCCTTCCGGGGCATCCCCAAGCTTAAGCTTTTGGTTATCCTTTAATATATTGGGGTGCCATGGGCATCCCCAAGCTTAGGCTCTTGCCACTCCTTATTCCATAATCCATCAAATCTTTACCCAAAACTTGAAAACTTCACAACACAAAACTCAACAGGAAATCTCATAAGCTCCGTTAGTGCAAGAAAGAAAAACCACCACATAAGGTACTGTAATGAAATCATTATTTATTTATATTGGTGTTAAACCTACTGTATTCCAACTTCTCTATGGTTCATACCCCCCGATACTAGCCATAGATGCATCAAAATAAGCAAACAACACACGAAAAACAGAATCTGTCAAAAAGAGAACAGTCTGTAGCAATCTGTAACTTTCGAATTCTTCTGGAACTCCAAAAATCCTACAAAAATGGGACGTCCTAGGCAATTTGTCTATTGATCTACAGCAAAAAGAATCAACGCAAAATCACGTTTCTGTGATTTATTAAAATTATTTTCGTGCGCGCAAAGTTTCTGTTTTTCAGCAGAATCAAATTAACTAACACCATAGGTTATCCTATTGGTTCTACTTGACACAAACACTAATTAAAACATAAAAACACATCTAAACAGAATCTAGATGAAATATTTATTGAATAACAGCAAGTAAAAATATTGGGTTGTCTCCCAACAAGCGCTTTTGTTTAACGCCCCTAGCTAGGCATTGATAATTTTAATGATGCTCACATAAAAGACAAGAATTGAAGCGCAAAGAGAGCATCATAAAACACGTGACAAACACATCTAAGTCTAACATACTTCCTATGCATAGGCATTTTATAAGCAAACAAATTTGCAAGGCAAGCAGAAACTAGCATATGTAAGGAAGAAGAAAGAGATGATAACAATCTCAACTTGACGAGAGGTAATTTAGTAAGATAAAAATTTCCACGACCATATTTTCCTCTCCCCTAATAATTACATGTAGGATCATAGGAAAATTCAACAAAATAGCTATCACATAAGATATTCTCAATACGATCCACATGCATGTGAAGTTGACACTCTTCCAAAATAGTGGGATTATCATTAACTAAAGTCATGACCTCTCCAAACCCATTTTTATCAAAAACTTCATAAGATTGAACATTCTCCAAATATGTGGGATCTAAAGTTGACACTCTTTCAAACCCACTTCCAATAATATTTCAAACACTATTATCAATCTCATATTCATCATGGGGCTTAAATAATTTTTCAAGATCAAAAGAAGAATCACCCCAATCATGATCATTGCAACAAATAGTGGTCATAGAAAAACAAGCATCCCCAAGCTTAGGGTTTTGCATATTATTAGCACAATTGACATCAAGAGAATTTATAGTAAAATCATTGCAATCATGCTTTTTATTCAAAGATCTATCGTGAATCACTTCATAAAGTATTTCATCACAATTTTCAGATTCACGGATTTCAAGCAAAACTTCATAAAGATAATCTAGTGCACAAAATCTAGCAATTGGTTCATCATAATTGGATCTCTTAAAAAGATTAGCAAGAGGATGAGGATCCATAGATCTTAGCTTCTTTTTTTAGTAATAAATACACAATTATTCCAACCAAACGAGCAAACGAGCCAAGTAAGACATTAAGGTAAACGAAAAGACGAACGGAAGAAGGGCGAATAAAACGGCAAGGGTGAAGTGGGGGAGAGGAAAACGAGAGGCAAATGGCAAATAATGTAATGCGAGGGAGATGAGTTTGTCATGGGTACTTGGTATGTCTTGACTTGAGCGAAGACCTCCCCGGCAACGGCGCCAGAAATCCTTCTTGCTACGTCTTGAGCTTGCGTTGGTTTTCCTTGAAGAGGAAAGGGTGATGCAGCACAGTAGCGTAAGTATTTCCCTCCGTTTTTGAGAACCAAGGTATCAATCCAGTAGGAGGCTCCTCAAAAGTCCCATGCACCTACACAAACAAACAAGAACTCGCAACCAACGCGATAAAGGGGTTGTCAATCCCTTCACGGCCACTTGCGAAAGTGAGATCTGATAGAGATAATATGATAAGATAAATATTTTTGGTATTTTTATGATATAGATTGGAAAAGTAAAATATGCAAGTAAAAGTAGATTGAAAGCTTATATGATAAAAGATAGACCCGGGGGCCATAGGTTTCACTAGTGGCTTATCTCAAGATAGCATAAGTATTGCGGTGGGTGAACAAATTACTGTCGAGCAATTGATAGAAAAGCGAATAATTATGAGATTATCTAGGCATGATCATGTATATAGGAATCACGTCCGTTACAAGTAGACCGAAACGATTCTGCATCTACTACTATTACTCCACACATCGACCGCTATCCAGCATGCATCTAGAGTATTAAGTTCATAAGAACAGAGTAACGCATTAAGAAAGATGACATGATGCAGAGGGATAAACTCATGCAATATGATATAAACCCCATCTTTTTATCCTCGATGGCAACAATACAATACGTGCCTTGCTGCCCTTGCTGTCACTGGGAAAGGACACCGCAAGATTGAACCCAAAGCTAAGCACTTCTCCCATTGCAAGAAAGATCAATCTAGTAGGCCAAACCAAACTGATAATTCGAAGAGACTTGCAAAGATAACTTAATCACACATAAAAGAATTCAGAGGAGATTCAAATATTTCTCATAGATAAACTTGATCATAAACCCACAATTCATCTGATCTCGACAAACACACCGCAAAAAGAGTTACATCCAATAGATCTCCAAGAAGATCGAGGAGAACTTTGTATTGAGATTCAAAGAGAGAGAAGAAGCCATCTAGCTAATAACTATGGACCCGAAGGTCTGTGGTAAACTACTCACGACTCATCGGAAGGGCCTTGGAGATGATGTAGAGGCCCTCCGTGGTTGATTCCCCCTCCGGCGGAGCGCCGGCGAAGGCTCCAAGGTGGGATCTCGCGGATACAGAAGGTTACGGCGGTGGAAATAGTTTTTCGTGGTGCTCTCCAAAGGTTTCCGGGTACATGGGTATATATAGGAGGAAGAAGTAGGTCGGTGGACACTCAAGGGGCCCACGAGGGTAGGGGCGCGCCCACCTGTAGGGGGCGCGCCGGGCACCCTCGTGGTCGCCTCCTCTGTGATACGTCTCCAATGTATCTATAATTTATGAAGCATTCATGCTATTTTATTATCTGTTTTGAATGTTTATGGGCTTTATTATACACTTTTATATTATTTTTGGGACTAACCTATTAACCGGAGGCCCAGCCCATATTGCTGTTTTCTTGCCTATTTTAGTGCTTCGAAGAAAAGGAATATCAAACGGAGTCCAAACGGAATGAAACCTTCGGGAGCATTATTTTTGGAACGGAAGCAATCCAGGGAACTTGGAGTACACGTAAAGGAAGCAACGAGGAAGCCAGGAGGGTGGAGGGCGCGCCCCCTACTGGGTGCGCCCCCGTCTCGTGGGCCCCTCGAGGCTCCCCCGACCGACTTCTTTCGCCTATATATTCCCATATACCCTAAAAGCATCAAAGCGAACAATAGATCGGGAGTTCCACCGCCGCAAGCCTCTGTAGCCAGCAAAAACCAATCGGGACCCTATTCCGGCACCCTGCCGGAGGGGGGGATCCCTCACCGGTGGCCATCTTCATCATCCCGGCGCTCTCCATGACGAGGAGGGAGTAGTTCACCCTCGGGGCTGAGGGTATGTACCAGTAGCTATGTGTTTGATCTCTCTCTCGTGTTCTTGATTTGGCACGATCTTGATGTATCGCAAGCTTTGCTATTATAGTTGGATCTTATGATGCTTCTCCCTCTCTACTCTCTTGTAATGGATTGAGTTTTCCCTTTAAAGTTACCTTGTCAGATTGAGTCTTTAAGGATTTGAGAACACTTGATGTATGTCTTGCCGTGTTTATCTGTGGTGACAATGGAATATTCACGTGATCCACTTGATGTATGTTTTGGTGATCAACTTGCGGGTTCCGCCCATGAACCTATGCATAGGGGTTGGCACACGTTTTCGTCTTGACTCTCCGGTAGAAACTTTGGGGCACTCTTTGAAGTTCTTTGTGTTGGTTGAATAGATGAATCTGAGATTGTGTGATGCATATCGTATAATCATACCCACGGATACTTGAGGTGATAATGGAGTATCTAGGTGACATTAGGGTTTTGGTTGATTTGTGTCTTAAGGTGTTATTCTAGTATGAACTCTATGATAGATTGAACGGAAAGAATAGCTTCGTGTTATTTTACTACGGACTCTTGAATAGATCGAGCAGAAAGAATAACTTTGAGGTGGTTTCGTACCCTACCATAATCTCTTCGTTTGTTCTCCGCTATTAGTGGCTTTGGAGTGACTCTTTGTTGCATGTTGAGGGATATTTATATGATCCAATTATGTTATTATTGTTGAGAGAACTTGCACTAGTGAAAGTATGAACCCTAGGCCTTGTTTCCTAGCATTGCAATACCGTTTACGCTCACTTTTATCATTAGTTACCTTGCTGTTTTTATAATTTCAGATTACAAATACCTATATCTACCATCCATATCGCACTTGTATCACCATCTCTTCGCTGAACTAGTGCACCTATACAATTTACCATTGTATTGGGTGTGTTGGGGACACAAGAGACTCTTTGTTATTTGGTTGCAGGGTTGCTTGAGAGAGACCATCTTCATCCTACGCCTCCCACGGATTGATAAACCTTAGGTCATCCACTTGAGGGAAATTTGCTACTGTCCTACAAACCTCTGCACTTGGAGGCCCAACAACGTCTACAAGAAGAAGGTTGTGTAGTAGACATCTAGAATTTTCTGGCGCCGTTGCCGGGGAGGTGAGTGCTTGAAGGTATATCTTTAGATCTTGCAATCGAATATTTTTGTTTCTTGTTTTATCACTAGTTTAGTTTATAAAAGAAAACTACAAAAAAATGGAGTTGAGTTTGTCTCATACGCTTCATCTTTTCAATATTTTTCGTAAGTATGATGAAAAGGAAAATTGTGCTCAAGTGCTAGAAGAAGAAGTCTATAAAATGTTTGGTACTAGATCTTTGTATGATGAGCATGATTGCAATGTTGTTAGTATGAATTCTTTGAATACCCATGATGCTAATGATATGCAAAGCCACAAGCTTGGGGATGTTATGTTTGATGAAGATGATATGTTTAGTCCCCTAAGTTTTGATGAGAATATTTATTATGATGAAAGCATGCCTCCTATTTATGATGATTATATTGATGAAAGTGTATTTGGAGAGGTCATGACTTTATTTAGTGATGAATCCACTATTTCGGAAGAGGTTCCAATTGATTATGAGAATAAAGTTGCTATCTATGATGATTATTGTGATGACTTGTATGCTATAAAGAATTATAACCATGAAACTTGTCATCATGATTTTAGTTTTCAATTGGATTATGCTTCACATGATAGTTATTTTGCTGAGTTTGCTCCCACTACTATTGATGAAAATAAATTTGCTTATGTGGAGAGTAATAAATTTTCTATGCAAGTAGATCATGAAAAGAATGCTTTAGGTGCTGGTTATATTATTGAATTCATTCATGATGCTACTAAAAATTATTATGAGGGAGGAACATATGCTTGTAGGAATTGCAATAATATCTAGTTTCCTCTCTATGTGTTGAAAATTTTGAAGTTATGCTGGTTTTGCCTTCCTATGCTAGTTGATTATTGTTCCCATAAGTTATTTGGTCACAAAATCCCTATGCATAGGAAGTGGGTTAGACTTAAATGTGCTAGTCATATTCTTCATGATGCTCTCTTTATGTTTCAATTCTTATCTTTTATGTGAGCATCGTTGAAATCATCATGCCTAGCTAGGGGCGTTAAACGTTAGCGCTTGTTGGGAGGCAACCCAATTTTATTTTAGTTTCTTGCTTTTTGGTTCTGTTTAGTAATAAATAAATCATCTAGCCTCTGGTTAGATGTGGTTTTATGTTTTAATTAGTGTTTGTGCCAAGTAAGACCTATAGGATCTTCTTGGATGATAGTTATTTGATCTTGCTGAAAATTCCAGAAACTTTCTATTCACAAAAACAATTGTTAAAAATCACCAGAAAGTGATAAAATACTAATTCCAATTTCAGCAGATCAATAATCAAATTATCTAGGTCTTCCTATTTTGGTAGAATTGTTGGAGTTCCAGAAGTTTGCGTTAGTTACAGATTACTACAGACTGTTCTGTTTTTGAGAGATTCTGTTTTTCGTGTGTTGTTTGCTTATTTTGATGAATCTATGGCTAGTAAACTAGTTTATAAACCATAGAGAAGTTGGAATACAGTAGATTTAACACCAATATGAATTTAGAATGAGTTCACAACAGTACCTAAGTGGTGATTTATTTTCTTATACTAACGGAGCTTACGAGTTTTCTGTTAAGTTTTGTGTTGTGAAGTTTTCAAGTTTTGGGTAAAGATTCGATGGACTATGGAATAAGGAGTGGAAAGAGCCTAAGCTTGGGGATGTCCAAGGCACCCCAAGGTAATATTAAAGGACAACCAAGATCCTAAGCTTGGGGATGCCCCGGATGGCATCCCCTCTTTCGTCTTCGTCCATCGGTAACTTTAAATGGAGCTATATTTTTATTCAACACATGATATGTGTTTTGCTTGGAGCGTCATTTTATTTTGTTAGTATTTGCTTGCTGTTATTTAGAATAATTTTTTTCATCTATATTTTCAATAAAAATGTCAAGGATAGCCTTTACCATGCTTATTTTGCAAGTATACATGTTGCTGTTTCAAAACAGAAAGTTTACCGCTGTTGCAAAAATTCCTTAGAAAAGTCAGATGTGATAAAATGTTGAAACCTTTTGCATAATAAGCTCTTATAAATTTACTACAGTGGGAATTTTCTTTCATAATTGTTGGAGTTAGGGAAGTATGATGAATCTTGCATTCTTTACAGACTGTACTGTTTTGTCAGATTGCTGTTATGTTTGCATTGTTTGCATATGTTTGCTTGTTTAATGATTCTATTTGAGGATATGAGTATTAAATATGCAGAGTCATTTAGTATGCAATGTTGAATAATAATTTTAGTGATTTGTTACAGTAGAGGATGATAAGGTTATTGCGTTGATTTATACTAACCTATCTCACAAGTTCTTGTTGAGTTTGGTGTGTATGAAGCTTTTGAGATTTAGGAAACCGAGACATAAAAGGAATTAAGGAGACACAAAAGCTCAAGCTTGGGATGCCCAAGGCACCCCAATATAATATTTCAAGAAGTCTCAAGCATCTAAGCTTGGGGATGCCCCGGTAGGCATCCCACCTTTCTTCTTCAACAATTATCGGTTAGTATCGGTTGAGCCTAAGTTTTTGCTTCTTCACATGAGTTGTACTATCCTTGCAATATCATTTTATTTTGCTTTGCTTGCTGTTTGAATAAAATACCAAGATCTGAAATTCTTAAATGAGAGAGAGTCTTCACGTAGTTACATAATTATCTAGCTACTCATTGATCTTCATTTATATCTTTTTGGAGTAGTTTGTCATTTACTCGTGTGCTTCACTTATATCCTATGAGTAAATGGTTGAATGAGTTGAATGTCATAAATCTGAAATTATATATGTTTCATTTGCTTATCCCATGGGGAGTAATGACTTCACATCTAAGAAGTAGAGGGTGTAAATTTATTGAAGGTTAGCAAGCATTGTATTGGTCATTTGAACAATTCATGAAAGAATATTGAAGGAAGAGAGATTTCACATATAAATATACTATCTTGGACATTTTTTATAACTGTGAGCACTCATTAAGTATGACATGCTAAAGAGTTGATGTTGGACAAGGAAGACAACGTAATGGGTTATGTTTTCTCACATCTCAGTTAAAGTATATTGTCATGGATCATTCAAACATGTTGAGCTTGCCTTTCCCCCTCATGCTAGCCAAAATTCCTTGCACCAAGTAGAGATACTACTTGTGCTTCCAAATATCCTTAAACCCAGTTTTGCCATGAGAGTCCACCATACCTACCTATATGCGGTATTTACCTGCCGTTCCAAGTAAATTTGCATGTGCCAAACTCTAAACCTTCAAATAATAATCTGTTTTGTATGCTCGAATCGCTCATATAGCGACTAGGGGCTGTCAGTATCTTCCATGCTAGGTGGGTTATTCTCAAGATGAGTGGACTCCGCTCATCATTCACGAGAAAATGGCTGGTAACCGGGATGCCCAGTCCCATGATCAAAATATCAAAATCAAATAAAAAATAATTGCAAACAAAACTCCCCCAGGATTGATGTTAGTTGGAGGCACCCGTTGTTTCAGGCAAGCTATGGATTGATGATTGTTGGTGGAGGGGAGTAAAAACTTTACCATTCTATTTGGGAACCGCCTATAATGTATGTAGTATGGAAGATATTGGGAACTCTTGGTTGTTATGTTGACAATGAGATCATACCCCTCAAAATTATTTTCATCTCTATTTCAAAATTGAGCTCTGGCACCTCTGCAAATCCCTGCTTCCCTCTGCGAAGGGCCTATCTTTTACTTTTATGCAAGAGTCCAGGTGATCTTCACCTTTCCCTTTTTCATTTTATCCTTTGGCAAGCACCTCGTGTTGGAAAGATCCTGATATATATATATATATATATATCCAATTGGATGTAAGTTAGCATGAACTATTATTGTTGACATCACCCAAAGGTGAATACGTTGGGAGGCGAAATTATAAGCCCCTATCTTTCTCAGTGTCCGATTAAAACTCCATAACCATAAGTATTGCGTGAGTGTTAGCAATTGTAGAAGACTATATGATGGTTGAGTATGTGAAGTTTGCTAAATCAAAGCTCTGACATAGACCCTTCCTAAAAATAAGATGAATTGCAATTGTTTGATGACTGAAAATGAAGTTTGCTAGTTTTCAAGAAAGTTTATGATCTATGCTTTAACATGTGAATAGCTTGTTACTTGATCTTGAGAAGTTTTATGAGATGAACTACTGCTATGACATATAATCATGCTAGAAAAGGTGATTGAGATTATCATTGATCAAACTTGTGCACCTGCTAGCATTCACACTTCATAAATTCTTTCTTTTATCATTTACCTACTCGAGGACGAGCAGGAATTAAGCTTGGGGATGCTGATACGTCTCCAACGTATCTATAATTTATGAAGCATTCATGCTATTTTATTATCTGTTTTGAATGTTTATGGGATTTATTATACACTTTTATATTATTTTTGGGACTAACCTATTAACCGGAGGCCCAGCCCATATTGTTGTTTTCTTGCCTATTTCAGTGTTTCGAAGAAAAGGAATATCAAACGGAGTCCAAACGGAATGAAACCTTCGGGAGCGTTATTTTTGGAACGGAAGCAATCCAGGGAACTTGGAGTACACGTAAAGGAAGCAACGAGGAAGCCAGGAGGGTGGAGGGCGCGCCCCCTGTCTCCTGGGCCCCTCGAGGCTCCCCCGACCGACTTCTTTCGCCTATATATTCCCATATACCCTAAAAACATCGAAGCGAACAATAGATCGGGATTTCCGCCACCGCAAGCCTCTATAGCCAGCAAAAACCAATCGGGACCCTATTCCGGCACCCTGCCGGAGGGGGGGATCCCTCACCGGTGGCCATCTTCATCATCCCGGCGCTCTCTGTGATGAGGAGGGAGTAGTTCACCCTCGGGGCTGAGGGTATGTACCAGTAGCTATGTGTTTGATCTCTCTCTCTCTCGTGTTCTTGATTTGGCACGATCTTGATGTATCGCGACCTTTGCTATTATAGTTGGATCTTATGATGCTTCTCCCTCTCTACTCTCTTGTAATGGATTGAGTTTTCCCTTTAAAGTTACCTTGTCAGATTGAGTCTTTAAGGATTTGAGAACACTTGATGTATGTCTTGCCGTGTTTATCTGTGGTGACAATGGAATATTCACGTGATCCACTTGATGTATGTTTTGGTGATCAACTTCCGGGTTCCGCCCATGAACCTATGCATAGGGGTTGGCACACGTTTTCGTCTTGACTCTCCGGTAGAAACTTTGGGGCACTCTTTGAAGTTCTTTGTGTTGGTTGAATAGATGAATCTGAGATTGTGTGATGCATATCGTATAATCATACCCACGGATACTTGAGGTGATAATGGAGTATCTAGGTGACATTAGGGTTTTGGTTGATTTGTGTCTTAAGGTGTTATTCTAGTATGAACTCTATGATAGATTGAACGGAAAGAATAGCTTCGTGTTATTTTACTACGGACTCTTGAATAGATCGAGCAGAAAGAATAACTTTGAGGTGGTTTCGTACCCTACCATAATCTCTTCGTTTGTTCTCCGCTATTAGTGGCTTTGGAGTGACTCTTTGTTGCATGTTGAGGGATATTTATATGATCCAATTATGTTATTATTGTTGAGAGAACTTGCACTAGTGAAAGTATGAACCCTAGGCCTTGTTTCCTAGCATTGCAATACCGTTTACGCTCACTTTTATCATTAGTTACCTTGCTGTTTTTATAATTTCAGATTACAAATACCTATATCTACCATCCATATCGCACTTGTATCACCATCTCTTCGCTGAACTAGTGCACCTATACAATTTACCATTGTATTGGGTGTGTTGGGGACACAAGAGACTCTTTGTTATTTGGTTGCAGGGTTGCTTGAGAGAGACCATCTTCATCCTACGCCTCCCACGGATTGATAAACCTTAGGTCATCCACTTGAGGGATAACTTTGAGGTGGTTTCGTACCCTACCATAATCTCTTCGTTTGTTCTCCGCTATTAGTGGCTTTGGAGTGACTCTTTGTTGCATGTTGAGGGATATTTATATGATCCAATTATGTTATTATTGTTGAGAGAACTTGCACTAGTGAAAGTATGAACCCTAGGCCTTGTTTCCTAGCATTGCAATACCGTTTACGCTCACTTTTATCATTAGTTACCTTGCTGTTTCTATAATTTCAGATTACAAATACCTATATCTACCATCCATATCGCACTTGTATCACCATCTCTTCGCTGAACTAGTGCACCTATACAATTAACCATTGTATTGGGTGTGTTGGGGACACAAGAGACTCTTTGTTATTTGGTTGCAGGGTTGCTTGAGAGAGACCATCTTCATCCTACGCCTCCCACGGATTGACAAACCTTAGGTCATCCACTTGAGGGAAATTTGCTACTGTCCTACAAACCTCTGCACTTGGAGGCCCAACAACGTCTACAAGAAGAAGATTGTGTAGTAGACATCACTCTGTTGCTTGACGTCCACTCCAAGTCCCCTGGATCGCGTTTGTTCCAAGAAGATCGCTCCCGAAGGTTTCATTCCGTTTGGACTCCGTTTGATATTCCTTTCCTTCGAAACACTGAAATAGGCAAAAAAACAGCAATTCGGGCTAGGCCTCCGGTTAGTAGGTTAGTCCCAAAAATAATATAAAAGTGTAAAGTAAAGCCCATAAACATCCAAAACAGGTAATATAATAGCATGGAACAATAAAAAATTATAGATACGTTGGAGACGTATCATCTAGCACACGGGAACGAAGGAGAAGCGACCCCCACGACAATAGTCGGGATTCTTCGTCCTCTCATATATGGTGGAGACTCTCCCTCACTGGTTCCTTTCTGACATTTGTGACCGTCGGTGATGGTCGTTACTCCTCCTTCCCCTAGTGCATAGCAAAGGTCTAGCACAAGGAGAAGTAGGAGAAACGACCCCCACGACAACAGTCGGGATTCTTTGTCCTCTCATATATGGTGGAGCCTCGACAGACTTAAAGTCAACCCGAAATATCGTTTAATTATCTTTCTAGAAAATCCAGGCCACTCGATATTTCCAACATATTCTAGCACAAGTCATTGCCAAAAATCACGGAAAATTCTGGCATGACCTTTGCTAAAAAAGGACATATCGAGCGCCTGAAATTTGCCGGAACGGAAATTAATCAACACTCCGGCAAAACATAGGCCACTCGGAGGTGTAACCTGCAAACATGACCGGTCACTTGGGCAAAAGTAAACTAGTTCTTACAAAAAATAAACTAGTTCTTACTAAAAATAAACTTACTATAAATAAAAATAAACTAGTTCTTACAAAAAATAAACTAGTTCAACTAGTTATATTAATTTTCTTACTAAAAATACATTAGTTCTATTAATTCAACTAGTTCTTGCTAAAAATAAACTAGTTCAACTAGTTCTATTAATTTACTTACTAATTATATTAAACACTTACTAAAAATAGTAAAAAACTACATTATACAATAGTAAATAAACTATAGTAAAAAACAGAAAAAAAAAGAGATGGAGGGAGGAGGGGAAGGGAGG